>NC_136138.1:802500-807500 GCF_965212315.1 Lampetra planeri | reverse complement strand
GTTGAGTTTATATTTGAGTTAAGATCGGCTTCTTTTGACGTTTGTCATTTATATTCGCATTTAACTACTGCGGGGAATTCGAGGGGAGCTTATGGGTCATTTTCAAACGTGAAAATGATGCATATTATTCACATCATTCACAGACTACCACACTGCCTCAATTATTTACGCTGCATACTTTCACTTTTCCTTGCGCTGCTTCTTTGTGATATCATAGTTAGAATGTGAATCTGAATTCAAATAACGAGCGGTTAAAAAGAAACAACTGCTCATATATTTCCACCGACAATAGCAGCTCAAATATATTCTGGGTAGGTTGGGAGAGATACACAATTTCCCCAATTAATGAGGATACGGTGACATTCATGAAGGCTCCGAGTCACTCGTTTTCATTTTACAGTTCTCTTACAAAAAGTTAACTCCGCATATAAAACCCCTTCCGCGTCAAAATGTGTTTGATAAAAGCAATGTGTCATCTAGGACAATGTATGCATATTTTATCAGCATAGATTAACATACGCATTCAAAGTTACGAGTATGTCATTGTCTTTTGTGTTTTTAAAAGCCGACAACAACAACCGCCGTTCGCCACTAAGTAGCGGTGACGTCCCCACGGCGCTTGTGCCAGGCTATGTGTACGTTAAGGCCCGAACGGTAGCGCTGTGGTGAGCAGTGCAATGGGGGCAGTGCTACATATGTAGTAGTAGCTACGGACCCCGCACTTTCAAGGGCCCCGCGCTAAATGCTTTCAAGCTATCAACTCCGGTTCAGTGGTTCTGGACTTGCTCTATTTTACCATAGTACTACACCGCCTTCAACTTTTACGAACGAATGGGCGTTTAAGGTTAGCGATTTGTCGTATTATCTGGCTGTATAGCAAATGACAAAATACAATTACTTTACTATGCAAGTGAAAAATGTGTGTTTTAATATTTACGTTTTTTTTAATTTCCCTAAATAAATATTAAAACACAAATTAACATATGCTACAGGCCCCGCACTAGCTTAATCCGCCACTGCATGGGGGGAGATGGCCAATTTCGATTGGCCATCCCCCCTCATGGCGTTTGTGGCCACCACAGCGGCCAAAGGGGGCACTGGACGGGTGCGAGGGGCTGGTTGAACCCTCCACCTTCAATTTAATTACCGGGCTGTGACACGCGCGTGCGTGTTGGGGGCCAGAGTGGCGCTCGGTGGAGACCCCGAGATCAGCTGGCGAGATTGCTCCTGCGATGAACGCGTGCTGCTGTTGTTGTTATTGCTGTTGTTCTGGATTAGCACGCGAAGCACCAGCCGAATTCAATTTTCGGTTGAAGGGAGTTACGTTTCGCGATGTGATTTGCAGAATTGCTCCGAATAATTGTTTGCAGTTTTGACATTTCCACATTCATATGGAATGTATGGATTTCTGTCGGGCGGAGATTGGGGGTTGGCCTCACGCGTGCATCTCCCCCATGTGATGCGGCAGTGTCCTTGTGTCGTTTAAGGACTGACAAGCCCAATTGGACAGCATAACTTGAGTATGAGTACAGAAATACATTTTAAACACATTGCATTCGTTATATAGAAAAATATAATGTTCGGAGTAATAGCTGAAATCGAGCCAGAGAATTTGGATTATAACATCGGAATATGGACATGAAGAAATGCGTCGTGTGATTCTGCTGAGGTCTCGAACTCACTCCACACTCACTCACTCACAAGTCTCACTGCACACTCACTCCACACTCACTCACTCAATACACACTCATTCCACACTCACTCACTCAATACACACTCATTACACACTCACTCACTCAATACACACTCATTCCACACTCACTCACTCAATACACACTCATTCCACACTCACTCACTCAATACACACTCATTCCACACTCACTCACTCAATACACACTCATTACACACTCACTCACTCAATACACACTCATTCCACACTCACTCACTCAATACACACTCATTACACACTCACTCACTCAATACACACTCATTCTCCACTCACTCTACACTCACTCACAATGGGAGGAACATTCGTCTTGGGCTTTTTACATTCATATTCCTATATATGCACGACATTTTATATCCTGCTTAACTGCTTCCACTGTTTTTGTGTTTATGGATTTTAATAAACCTACGATTGCCAAAGACCTTAAAGTTGCGGTGCGCACGTGGTTTCCCGGTTTAGTAATTTTTACAAAAATCAATCGACGAGACGTTTGATGGCCCAGGGTGGACTTGGGGGTGGCGTGAGGTCGCCCCCCGGCCCCCCAGGGTACCTCACGGCTCAGCGAGGTGTCTCTCATTGGTCAGGGTAAATTATATAACTATTTTTGTTTCTACTATTTTTATTTCACAAGGTAAGGCCCACTGAGATATGTAGCTGTTTTGCAGAAGCGACTTGGCTATCACAAATGATAGCTCAACCAAGTTGCCTTATCGTGTGGACATTTATAGCAACCAAATACTCTGAGCGCGTGACGTTGATTCTAAATGTGGAGGGATAAACCGGAGGACCCGGATAAAAATCCACGCGACCACTGGGAGAAAGACACACACACTCCAAATACACAGCAGGTGTCAAGGTCGGGATGGAACACATGACTTCCTGTATACCAGGCGAGATAGTTAACATCTCACCACTGTGATGATGATGATGAGAGAGACACCACAAACTACAAATACACAACAGGTGTCAGGGTCAGGATGGAACACGTGACTTCCTGTATACCAGGCGAGGTAGTTAACATCTCACCACTGATGATGATGATGAGAGAGACACTGCAAACTCCAAATACACAGCAGGCGTCAGGGTCGGGATGGAACACGCGACTTCCTGTATAACAGGCGAGGTAGTTAACATCTCACCACTGATGATGATGATGAGAGAGACACTGCAAACTCCAAATACACAGCAGGCGTCAGGGTCGGGATGGAACACGCGACTTCCTGTATAACAGGCGAGGTAGTTAACATCTCACCACTGATGATGATGATGAGAGAGACACTGCAAACTCCAAATACACAGCAGGCGTCAGGGTCGGGATGGAACACGCGACTTCCTGTATAACAGGCGAGGTAGTTAACATCTCACCACTGATGATGATGATGAGAGAGACACTGCAAACTCCAAATACACAGCAGGCGTCAGGGTCGGGATGGAACACGCGACTTCCTGTAAACCAGGCGAGGCAGTTAACATCTCACCACTGTGATGATGATGAGAGAGACACCACAAACTCCAAATACACAGCAGGTGTCAGGGTCGGGATGGAACACGCGACTTCCTGTATACCAGGCGAGGCAGTTAACATCTCACCACTCTTCACCGAGTGCACCGGAGTCACCCGGCAAGGCGTCAAGCCGCTGTCACGGACTGCGCCCCATGCCCCCCCCAGGGCGCCTCGCCGGCCGCTCAGCGCAGCGCTGGCCGCGACAGGCGACCCCCAACTCCAAGCGCGGTGCAGTGCGCGAGTTGGGGCAGTAGGGGGCAGTGCATCAATACACGACGTTCTGCTCTCCCCCCCCACTTTCACCAAAGCGCATTGACGCCGCTGGTGAAGTCTGGTCGATTCATCGTGCCCGTTAGTTGGTAAGAACCGCCGACGTCTCGGAGTCACCACCATCACCACCACGGTGCATTGCGGCTCTTGATTTTTTTTTTTACCGAATTCGAACACAAAATGTTTTATCTTTTTGTTGTTTTGGTTCTCGATCTGTGATCCAGGGAGCAGCCGAGTGGTGCCATCATCATCGGCTGTGATGATTCCTCTTTTCGTATTTGTGGGTTAAACCGTGGCGAGATATCAACTCCCTCGCCCGGTATGCACGTGGTCGTGGGCTCGATCCCGACCCTGACGCCTGCTGCTGGAGATTTCGAGTTTGCGAGTCTCTCTCTCCCCATGGTCGCGTGGAGTTTTCTCCGGTCCCCCCCCACACGCATTTGGAGTATTTGGCCGCGATACATTTACACACGACGACGATGATGACGATGATGACGATGATGATGATGAGCCACTTCGTTTGCGATGGCCAGGTCGCTTGCGAAAGAAAGCTCCGTAGCTCAGTGGGGGCCTCACCTGGTGAAATAAATAATAATTAAAATAGTTTAAATGGTGAAATCCACACTCATCGGACGTTCTGGACAGAGATGGAGATGAGAAGAGCCGACCGAGGTCGCCATGTGGCTGTGGCGGTGGAGCATTGAAGACGGTGCGGACCCAAAACACCGCGGGGGACTTCTCTTTCTGCCACGGAACGAGAAGAGACGTCGTGACGCCACCACACCGTGCGTGGCAGCTCTGGGAGGAATTTTTTTTTTATTGCGTAGAGAATTTCCGTGTGTTGGGTGGAAACATTTAAGAGTGCATACGTTTCTTCTTCTTGATGTTGTTGTAATGAGAGTGTTCAATGCCCGAGTGTTGCCGAATTCAAATTTGGCTGAATATTGAATTGGTCAATCGTTGAGAGGGAAATCGGAAGGAAAGGGGAGTGAATATGGAGGTCTTGATTTTAAGCTTTCGTGACTGCAGCAATCCAAACTCTTTGGTTCTTTCGGTAAAATTTTATTTTATACCTCCAGTACGTGACTTTACCGACAGAACCAGAGTGTGGATAGGGAAGTCAAACTGCTGAGGATTGGTGGCAACCGGTGATAGAAAGCGGGGCTAGTGAAAGGGGGGGGGGGGGCTAGTGAGAGGGGGGGGGCTAGTGAGAGGGGAGGGGCTAGTGAGAGGGGGGGGGTTAGTGAGAGGGGGGGGGCTAGTGAGAGAGGGGGGGGGCTAGTGAGAGGGGGGGGCTAGTGAGAGGGGGGGCTAGTGAGAGAGGGGGGGGCTAGTGAGAGGGGGGCTAGTGAGAGGGGGGGCTAGTGAGAGGGGGGGGGGGGCTAGTGAGAAATGGGGAGGGCTAGTGAGAGGGGGGGGGGGGGTTAGTGAGAGGGGGGAGGCTAGTGAGAGGGGGGGGCTAGTGAGAGAGGGGGGGGCTAGTGAGAGGGGGGCTAGTGA
>NC_136138.1:600000-797500 GCF_965212315.1 Lampetra planeri | reverse complement strand
TTCCTCGCATCTTCACTGACACGAGCGGTCGCGTTTGTTGCAGAGGCCGCGCACGGCGTTGTTGTTGTTGTGGTTGTTGTGGTTATGAGCGAGGGCTCCGCTCCCCCTCTCTGTCTCTGTGCGAGACCGAGCGCGGAACGGTCACTCCCATCACATGTCCCGCTGCTTTGGGTGGAACGCCTCCTGCATGCATGTGTGTGGTCACGCGTGTGTGTGGTCACGCGTGTGTGTGTGGTCATGCGTGTGTATGTGCAGTCACGCGTGTGTGTGTGTAAAACAACCCCCTACCTCCTCGTGGTGCCGGACGGGCAACGCTATCGTGGACAGTGCTGTAGGGGGAGGGCCAATTCCAATCGGCCTCTCCCCTCATGGCGTCTGTGACCACCACAGTGGCCAAATAGGGGCTCTGGACGGGTGCGAGGGGCTGGTAACCCCTCCACCTTCAATTAACTACCACTAAACTATGAACGAAAATTTTCATTAACAAGCTTGTGCCGGAATCCCCGGGGGGACAGGCGTCTATGATGTCTCCTGGCCAAACCCCATTTGGCGGAGCCATGAGATTTAATCTTTACCCTCGGGGCTCCTCCAGAAACAACAAAGAGCCACTGCGGATGACCACGTGGAATGTTCGAACGCTCACTGCGGAGGAGAGGCTGCCACTCCTCTGTCGGGAGCTGGACTGGTACCCGCCTGGATCTCTGTGGTATTCAGGAGGTCTGGTGGACCGGCTCTGGCTCCTGCCATCATGAGGGGTGGACAGTCCTATACTCGGGGCAGGAGACTGCCAAACAACAGGGAGTGGCTCTTCTTCTGAACAAAAGAATGAAGGGGGTGTGGGAGCGTGGTGCTGAGGTGTGGGAAGCTGTAGGCTCCAGGCTACTTTGGGCTCGCCTTCCCATCAACCGGAGGCGAGGAGTGGTGGTCGTGGTTACTTATGCCCCCACCGAAGACGAACATCCGTGGAGGGATGCAGGCAAGGCCGATGAGTCAGATGCCTTCTATGACCTCCTGTCATAGGTGCTAGCTAAAGTGGCCCCTCGGGATAGAGTCATCTTGTGGGGTGACTTTAATGCCCGAGTTGGTCATGATGCTGGCACCTGGTCTGGAGTGATTGGAAGGCATGGGCCAGATCAGCTCAATAAGGAGGCTGCTAGATTTTTGTGCAGCCCGTGGGCTTGTAATTACCAACACGCTGTTCTGGCATCGGTGCATCTATACAATATCATGGATGCATGCCCGGTCCAAGCAAGAACATCTGCTGGACTACGTAGTGATGGAACAGCGGATGCGGGCCCATGTCCTTGACACACGGACCTATCGTGGAGCTGATCTACCCTCTGACATTCGACTAGTCATCTGTAAGATGCGCCTGCCATTCTTACACTTCGGTGGTGGGTGTACACCCAGGACCCCATTCAAACCTAAGGTGGCCTGGTCTCAGCTAGCTGATGAAAGTTGCAAGCGAGAATTTCATTATTGCTTGCGGCTGGAGTTGGCATTGCCCCCCACTCCTCCAGATGTCGAGGGTAAATGGGTGAGGATTAGGACTATGACTCAGGCAGCTGCAATGGCTGCTTTGGGTACGCGGTTCAGACCTCCCCAGGGACCCTGGCTGACAGAGAAGGTGTTCAAGCTGGCTGAGAAAAAGCGACAGGCCCACTCTCATCGGCTGCAGCATCCCACGTCGGAGAATGAGGAGGCTTACCGCAGCCTTCTCTCAGAGGTTCAGAGAACCGTGAGGCGCTGCAAAGATTGGTGGTGGTCGCGGGTTGCTGAGGAGATAGAGTCTGCCTCAATGGCCCGCGATCAAAAATCGCTCTTTAACTCCATCAAAAAAGTAACCTGCAGCGCCACACCAATTACCATAATTAGGGGAAAAAACGGTGATCCAATCTCCGTCCCCCAGAAACAGGTTTGCAGATTTACTGAGCATTTCTGTGAAGTCCTAGGGGAGGTGAAGTCCCTCAACATGGAAAACGTCATGGGACAAAGTGGGGATGTCCCTGCTGAGGTTGCGGTGCCTCAAATATTGGAAGAGGAAGTCACCACCTGTGAGTGGCTGTCTGAGGTGCCATCTGTTGAGGAAGTACTGAAGGCGATCCAGAGTCTGAGTCCAGGAAAGGCACCGGGCAGAGATGATCTCCCAAGCGAAATGCTGAGGGAGGGTGGCGTTTGTGCACAGACTGCCCTACATGACATCATGACAACAGTCTGGACCACTGGATGGGTTCCACAGGACTGGAAGGATGCCCTGGTGGTCCCCATCTTTAAGAAGGGAGACTGCACAGATTGTAACAACTACAGGGACATCTCACTCCTCAGTGTGCCGGGAAAGGTCCTGGCAAGGATTATTCAATGCCGCCTTGCCAAGCACGCTGAGGAGAGGCTTGCGGAGCCCCAATGTGGTTTCAGGAAAGGGCGGTTCTGCACAGATGCCATATTTTACGTTCGTTTGCTACAGCAGAGGTTTAGGAAATTTCAACAAGACCTACATCTCTGCTTTATTGACCTGGTCAAGGCCTATGATACCATCAGTAGGCCTGGGCTCTGGGTTGTTCTTCGTGCTGACCCCCGCTGCACACGGTCATTAAGGACCTTCATGATGGTGAGCGGGGCCGGGTAAAACTACGTGGCCGGGAGTCAGATCCATTCCCTGTTTACCTAGGGGTGCGACAGGGATGTCGTCTGGTTCTACCATTAATTTACATCTATTTCGACCACGTAGTTCGTGAAGCCTTCAGTAGCTGTACCGGATGAATTTTTATCTAGTACAGATACAATGGGAGGCTGATCGATGCCCGGGTGCGGTTAAGGGGTGGCTCCCTATTGGTCAACCACGTTATGTATGCCGATGACCTGGTAATTGCGGCTCACTCAGAGGAGGAAATGGATGCGCTGTTGCTGAAACTGGAGTGTGCCACTCAGAGGTGGGGCCTTACCATCAACCATACCAAAACGAAGCACCTGCCTGGGTATTTTGTACCATCGGGCACTCCACCCCCACAACTCCCAATCGGTGATGGGGCAGTTGTGGAGAGAGTGGAGAGTTTCCCATACCTGGGCAGTGTACTCATGACCGGCTCCGGTTTAGCAGCAGAGGTCTCACTCCGGATCAGTCGAGCGGCATTATCTTTTCATCGGTTGCGTAACTCTGTGTGGAAGCTACCTGGTCTGTCGCTCCGCACGAAGCTTCGGGTCTTCTCGGCCACAGTCATTCTCTCCCTTCTCTACGCTTGCAAAACGTGGACCCCCCCTAATGGAACTTCATCGCCGGTTAGAAACATTAAGGCTGGCCTGCCGACGATCAATCCTGGGTTTAACCAGGCTGGATTGTGAGGAGCTCACAAATCCTCGAAAGATCTGGACAAAGTCCCATCGGTGAGCTCCTCCGGCAGGCAAGGCTGCGTTGGCTGGGCCATGTAGCCCGCATACCCAAACAGCTTTTGTTCAGCCGGATTGAGGGGGCTAAACGGGCGCGGCACGAGCTAGAGAAGAGATGGAGTTATGTGGTACAGGAGGATGTGGAGTTGAGTGGACTTGCCGATGACTGGTACCAGCGGTGTCAAGATCAGCCTTTGTGGAGGAGGTTCGTGAAGGACGTTACTGGGCAGTTGGAGGCAGTCGCCCTCCAACAACAATGGAGGGAACAGGAGCGACGCTCACAATAACGAGCAGAGCGCCAGGTGGTTAAAGCAGAGCAAGTTGGCACGGAAGGGGGCACAGGTGGTGCATCAGGCAGTTATCCCAGTCAGTCGACCCGTGGCACCTGCTGGGTCTACCCCGTGACCTCGTGCCAGCGGGCGTTCGACACTTCACGTGGCCTCAAGGTGCACATAGCCTGGCACAAGCGTCGTGGTGACGTCACCACCACTTCGTGGCGAATGGCGGTTGTTGTTGTGTGTAGTCACGTGTGTGTGTCGTCACGTGTGTGTGGTCACACGTGTGTGTGTGTGGTCACACGTGTGTGTGTGTGGTCACACGTGTGTGTGGGGAGCGGTAGTGTAGCAGTTAGCGCGCTCCGCTATAAACCCGGCGACCCGAGTTTTATTCCCACTCACAACCAACACCAGTGACGATTACTTGAACCGTCCCGGGCCTCCCCTAGGTCGACTCAGCATCAAACTATGAAGTGTTGCAGTGTGTAAACATCGCCACTGGGGAGACAAAGGCGATCGGGCATGGTGCTGGCCACCCATCCCCTCGTGTGCCGTTCCGGCCTTCATAGGTGTTCGCTAACAGCACTTGCCCCTACAGTCTGTTAAGGCTATATGGGGTTCTTTGTCTTTATCTTTGTGTGTGTGCGTGTGGTCACGCCGCCCGGCGTCACGGGGACACTGGCGGGGTGTTTCAGTTCGCAGCTCAACACACGTGATATATATTCTTGGGTCTTTCGGTAAAGTCACGTAGATAGGTAAAAAGAATATGAATTCCTGCAGTTACGAAATATTTAAGTCAAGATTTTACACGTGATACATATATACTTTGTATTGCAGACGTGCACCATGCATATTACATGCACGTACGATATATGACATACGTGTACCATGCATAACATAAATGTATCGTACATCTGACATACTTTGTAGCATATATGACAAAGGTGTCCCATGCATGTGACATCATGTACCATGCATAACATAGATTGGATCGTGCATATGACATACGTGTGACACACCTGCACCACACACGAGAAACCCGCGTTTGCTGCCGTTCCACCCGCCCCCCCCTGCGGAAATAGCGCGGCGCGTGTAGCGTTGGGTCGCGCACCGACCCATTTCCCAGCAGGTGCACACATGTGCCTTACGGCCACCATCCATTAGACTCAACATAATGAGAATAATCGTCTTGCGTGTACCGCAGCAGTCTGACCCCTCCCGTCGTCAAGGTCAAGGAGCATAAACTATCGTTACGCAAACTCCGGTGGTTGTCGTCCTCGCTGCAGCGACGGCGGCGGCGGCTTTTGGCTCGGCCGCCGAACAAAGGCGGTGGTCACCGCATCGCGCGCTTCTGCGGCCGTCTGGAACGCTCTTCCTTCCGATATTAGGAAGCCACTGGGAGATATGCACTTTTAAATCATAATCTAGATTGAAAACTCATTTCTTTAGAACTGTTTTTTTGCGTTCAGTTTGTTGTCCTTAGCCCTTACCTTCAATTAGCGCGTTTGGCTACGTACCATGCGAAAGGAGTTCAACGTACATCTATACATCAGCGCTAACATGCCAGTCTAGACACTTCCCTGTCTCATCACAGGTCGCATCCTTTCGGGGATCATCAGCACATCGTATCCCATCTTTCTTGCCGCTGTGGTCACCCACGCATGTAAACCCCTCGCAAGACACCGAGACCTCTGTAACGACGAGGACTGTCCTTACACCCACGTGACACAGCTGCTCAGCATTCCCTTTAGAACTTACGCTATCATGGAGATTCCTTGTCAATAAGTGTTCAAAGCAGGTATTTGCCCCAGCTGGCAAAATACATTATTCCAGGCACAGTTATGGAAGTCTTCAGAGGGCAGAGGATCAGTTTCAAATTTTTCCAGCAAACGTTACGATAATAATATAACATTGTTTATAACATGGGTACCCTCTTTGGCACTGCTCTCATGCGATGTAATATTCTGCATAATTCTCATTGCTTCATCTTCTCTACGATATCGTACAAGGTAAATTATACGTTGCATATCAGGAACTCCTCGCAGTTCCTGAGCCTGCCAGTAAGTGATTGTAGTTCCTAAACTTCAACGTCAATTTTCATTTTCCCCACCTTAGGTTTACAAATGTGACCCGTCCAAGCCAAGCAGAGGCTGGCGCAGTGGGCCTCTCTCGTGTGTGCGCGCGTTTGTGAAATCTGTTCAGCGGCGGGTTTATGGCGGTCGCCGCTCGTTGCAGGGGTTCACAGTTAAAATCCGACAGGCTGCCCTGGTTATTGTCGCGGTGTGGCGTATTGATAAAAATGAGCGCGCACCATTTGCTTCGCAGTAGTCGCTTAGGATTCCGTGGCGTCATTCGAAGTGAGTAGGCCGTTGTGTGCGCGCCGGCGTCATGCTCCAAATCTGTCGAATCGGAAACACTGCCCACAAAGTGCTCGGTTGGAGCTACACACGGCAGCAGTCACCACCCCCGCCGGCAAACCGATGCCGAGTCGCCCCGTGCCACAAAGGGATGTTTGAGATGAGATGCGATGATGCAAGGCACTGGGGAGATGCTGAGGCATTTAAGCAATGGCATCTAAATGCAGAGATTATCACGGTTGTCTGCCCCTCTTCAGTGATACAGCGTACAGTGTGTCACACACTCGTGCTGGTGAAGGCGACATAGCATGCCCATGTACTGTGCACGCAACACGTATAACACGCGGGCCGAACGTGACGTGCGCCATACCATCATTGAAACATTTATGGAGAATTTAAATAACAGAATAGACTCGAGATGTGCACATTTTTGTCGCGAGCACTATTCCCCCAGCCAGCGGACTGGTATTTGTTGTATGTATGTATTTTGAACTTCTTTCGAGTCATACAGAGCCAACCGTGCTAATCAGCAGTGAGGACAAACGTTCTTCCTCCTCCTCACAACTGTGTGCACTGAAGGATGCAAGTAGCACGATTTATTATTTTGATTATTTAACACAGGAAAGCTTTACCGAGTTAGACTTTTCAGGAGAGTCTTGCCATGTTACCGCAGTAGGGGTTAACGTTGCTTTCCGTAATCCCGACTGAGTACATTTTATTGAGTAATTTGTGGGTAATTTTTCAGCATTGGGATGTTTGGTCAATGGCAGTCACATTGCGTGGTTGCTTTTAGCTGTGGGAGGAACCCGGAGAACCCGGAGGAAACCCGCGCAGAACATGGGGAGAGAAAAACTAAAACTCAACACAGGAAAGACGCCCGAGTCGAGAATCAAACCCAGACCCTTCCCGCTGTGAAGCGGCAAGCGTTGCGCCACCTCACCTTGCCGCCAAATAGAGCGATGCGGGTTGTGACTGCACTACTCTGGAGTGCCTTCATTTACAACAAAAATAATACTGAGCCACTTTATGTGACACTCTTGGTGTTTTAAAAAATGTGAGCTTTTGTATTGTCCATTGGCTTTGTGTCCGAACTGGGGAAAATCCGAATTGCATTTTGAGGATTGGTTTCACACGGACGTCTCCGCACCTGCCCCTTACCTCTTTCATTTTGCCCGGGACGGGGATGCGCGTGCGCGCTGGCGCGTCCCCGTTTTGGCCACGGAGGAATTCGCCGCGCGCATATTAAATGAAGTGATAAATTATGCATCTTTCACGGAATATGGAAACATCTTCGGAGGGTTTAATGTCATCAGATGTGATTACGGTCACGTTGACAAATTACGCGCACCGGGGCCGCTCGCTCTGGGCGGGTGCCTGTGGCGGGTCGCTTCCTCTGTCCGCACCTCCTGAACGTCTAAAAATGACGGAGCCCGAACGAGTCGACGACTGTGAGACCCAGGGCAGTTTGGTATTTGTATTTTTTTATTCCTGTTTCGTCCGCGACCCGTGGGGTGCGCGCTGCGTTGCACCGCGGCGCTGCGCTCCTCGGGCCAAAGGCCATCGTCACGATGACAGCATCGCGACGACGGCGCGGTGACGGATTTCCCGTCGCCACGGAGGCAATATTGAACGGTGCAGAGTGGCTCGTGTTAGGCTTTTAATTCGTTTCGTGAAAACCTCGATGCTAAATCGTTTATGGCAGGCAGAGGCGAGACACGCTTCGCAAAATGGCAACGCAGCCGCACAATTTGGTGTCTTAACTGCACGGGGGATATGCAACTCTCACATTTGGCAAGTTTATTTTTAACTGGATGCTGTTGCGCACAGTGGAGCGCAGTCCACCGATCCTCGCGTCCCTCACACAACCCCCAACACCTTTCTGCACGCCCCTCACCGCATCCTGGTTTCTATTTTACTCTTTTAATTTGAAAGCAGGCAAGGCCCATTGAGCTGCACAGCTCTTTCTCGGAAGCGACCTGGATGTATGTATGTTGAACTTCCTTCGCGCCGTACATAGCCAAACGTGCTACTCAGCCTGGCCGCTAAAATGATATCTCAACTAAGTGGCTTATCACGTGGAAATGTATAGCAGCCAAATATTATAAATGTGTGTGATGTTAATTCACGCGACCACTTGGGGAGAGAGACACGCAAACTCCAAACATACAGCGGGCATCAGGGTCGGGATCGAACCCACAACCTTCTGTATACCAGGCGAGGTGGTTGACATCTCACCACAACGGCGCCTATCACTCAGCCCATTACCCCCCCCCCCCCACGATCTCACTCTCCCGTGTCACTCCGTTTCCCCGCAGTTTGCACTCCACACCTTCTCTCGTGTACACGCCTTTGCTCCTCCGGAGCGAATCGGCGCATTTGTGCTCTCGTATTAACAGTGCTCGATCAAACGCGTAAACCCGTCTCTTATTTATGCCTTGGTGTTCCCCGGGGGGTTGGAGGGGGAGTTAAATTGCGCGGGAGATGAAAAGTTCGCTTCCTGTTTTATTCACGGAATTTTTTTTTGATCAAGAAAGCAGTTGTAGGCGTGTAAACACAGGAGTGTAATTTGCACGCTCGTTGAACAAAGCGGGCACGGGGTTTAAAACGACGAGGAGGAGGACGATGTTCAACGTTCACGCGACCCCAATGAAATGAATGGTCCATCTCTACACCTCGCGAAAGAAGTGTCATTTAGCTCATCCAACAAGAGGATGTCACCCAACATCCCGGGATTAATGTTTAATTAGTAAATAGGGTATACATGACGCGTAATACCTTTGCAGCCAGCACAGCCTCGGCTAGTGGCCTCGGCGGTGTCCATTCCTCACGCACGGATAGGCGGCCCTACTTTGGTGCACGCTTGCAGCTTCAACGTCATCGCAAATTATTACGATTCTCTGGGAATGGTTGGAAGCATTACGGACCAGGTGGTCACCCTTCCTTGGATGGCCCGCTAATGCGGCATCCGCAGAGGCGCCAGCCTGCCCTCGAATGTCGAGAAGCCCTCGAGCAGACGAGCGAGCGGAATCCGTCCCCGCCGTCTCGACGACGACGACGCGAGCATGCCGATGGCGACCCGCGGGGCATGGGGCCATCCATTTAGAACGTACGCATGGAGGGGGGGTTAACCCAAATGCGTATGCTTGCGTATGGGGTGTCTACTGACAATGTACGTACGAATAGGAAATGGGGGGGGGGGGGGGTGAAGCCTCGATAATAATTAATTTGTCTACATTGGCCTTCAAATGAGCTACAGTTCAGTTTCTTCAGCTGTCAGACAACAAGTACTACCGGGAGCAGTGGGACTGTGGGAGAGGTGTCACTCGTGTGCCACCGTGCCCTGACTGCAGCTATCACGCAGCTCAGCAGTGAGTCTGACCTTGTCTGGCGGCCTGCCCCATGGATGATTACCACACATCCTCCAATCTGGCCTCACTGCAGACTGCCGCTGGCTCAAGGTTTTAGCTGCCACGGTGCTCTGTTCGTGCTGCTGCCGCCCCCCGGACTTCAGTACTAACACTCGTCTGTACATTGGGCTACTGCTACAGCAGATGTTCAGTCGACGCACTTTATAGCGAGACTAGTTCACCGAGTTGTAATTGTGTTTTAAGATCATAATAGACGTGTTTTTGAATAACCAGCCAGGATGGATAACACGGTCAAGTATAACTGTTTGTACAAAGTGTGTAAAGATAGGCCGGTATTTAATCTGCATGGATTAAATATCGGCCGTTCTATAGGTGGGGGGTGTGTAAAAAGTCCGCGTGCGTACAGGGAAGGGGGGAGGGGTCACGTTTTGACAGAATTTTGCGTACCGACTAAATGGATAGCCCTTATTGCGTCGGCGATGCCTCGGCCCGGCTCCGCGGTCGTCGGTGCGTGCTCACCAAGCCCGCGGTGTCAAGGTTAACCTTGGGCCTCGTTTGCCACGGCTGCTGCACTCGGCAGAGCGTGGTGGGGTCCCGGCTGTCCACGCAGCGGCCGGTGGTTCTCGGCCTCTTCGACGCGGGACGAGGAGTCTGCGGCGTGCCTGAGAGGGGCACGAAGGCTGCCATGAATCCTTCGTTCCTTCAAAAGCGGAAAGTCACCAAACGAACCGCGCAAGGTCCACTAAATGTCGCGAAGTGGACAGACCTTTACAAGGCGTTGAAAAAAATGTCATTAGGTAATTTGTGAACACGATTCGTTTGGGTAGAGCTTCACTGTGTGGCGTGTCGGAGTCGCCTCGCACGCGATAAGCGCCTTACGTCACATTTCGTGTTCAATGTCAGAAGGAACCCCCCCCCCCCCCCCCCCCCGTGGCAGCTGTCTCTGTGTGGCACAAGGTGACGCAGCAGCTGGCCTGCGAGTGGGCATTAGTTTGCCAGTAGGGGGTGATGATTTCTGCCGCGTGTAATTTATAAAGTCTCAAAACACAAATCAACAATCGTTCCCCGGGAGTCTTCTCAGAAAATCTGCGCGACGTCCCACGAATGGACGTTGATTTGTAGGCGAAGGAGGTCTCGCGACACCGTCGCCGAGTTGGCGATGCTGCAGTTTGCACATCTTGACCCTGTGACGAGCTGTGACGCCACGAGGTCACCGTGGCACGCGTCATGACGTCACCTGCCTTGCTCGTGCGCCTGGCCATGTTGGCTTCAAAATTGCGGGAAATTTAAACAAGAGTTTGCAAGTAGTGCATTGCTCTCTCTTTTTCATTGTATTGCGTAACCTAAGTTAGAATTAAACTTTGTCGAATATATATAAATGTATATCTTTTTTCAAACGTCACTCCCAGCAAGCCCCGGTAATCAAACTATAAAGAAAATTTAATTATTACCAGGTAAGGCACACCGAGCGATGTAGCTCTTTTCCAGAAGCGACCCGGTCACAAATGATAGCTCAACTAAGTTGCCTATGTGGATAAAATATAATTGGGAATCCTACCTCTGATTAGCACGGTTGGCTACGTACGGTGAGAAAGAAGTTCAACATACATATTTCTAGCAGCCAAATATTCTAAATGCGTGATGTTGATTCTAAATGTGAGGACCCGGAGAATAATCCACGCGACCACGGGGAGAGAGAGAGAGTCGTTAACTCCAAATATACAGCACCAGGCAACAGGGTCGGGATCGAACCCACAACCTCCTGTGTACCAGGCGAGATAGTTAATATCTCACTACCGTGGTGTCCCAATCCTGCCCTGTGGCGGTTTGACCTCTTCACATGGGTCAGTCACTAGGGTACTGTGTTGGTGAGAAGGGTTGTAAGGGATGGACGCCGTGCGGCTGTGGAGACCCCGACATGCCTCAACTCCGCGAGGATCCTTCTGCGCACGCCGGACCTGTCGCTGACAAGTGCGAACGTTTTAACTCGTCAGCCTCGGGCCTTCGCACTTGAAGCTCGAGCAACCTTCCGCCGTTTTAAGGATCGCGCATCTTCCCCGTTTGAAGTCGAGCCCACGTTTGTATCGTCGTCACATTTGTGGTGTAGTTGGTAGCGAAATGCCACTTCTGGTATTCAAAGTGAGGGCCGTGTCATTGGCAGCAGACGTCCTCGCGTTGCCACTCACACAGCGTGCTGTTGCAGAGCATTGTGGGTAATACATACACTGACCAACATAAACTGACCAATGTTTCGTCTCTCCACATAAACATTGCGGGGTTTCTGTGCACTATGGGTTTTCCAGGTGAATATTATCAAGTACCGTTTAAAACGAGGAAACGTGGTCCTGATTTAGACTTTTTTTTATCCCATCGACAGTCAGGCTTGTTGAGTAAATGCTGCTCGGTTGCTGCTGCTTTGCATGCTGGGTTGAGATTTACTGCTGTCAGCACGAAGCGTAACCAATCCGAGCCGACTCTGCGAGGGACAGCGTGGAAATTAAAAATGGAACATAACACGATCATCGTTCGAATTACTTTCAATTATCCTCAAAATGTTTGCCCTGGGCGTGAGTACATATCGGCGGCATGGGGTAGTTTTATCACACTGAGCAAAGGGTGGGTTTGAAGTTATCTTGGGAGTCTGTGAAGTGTCCAGGCACGCAGACGGACAGCGTGAATCTCCATTTCCCACGATAAGAACGATCATTGGGGATCCTGGCACGCAGTTCCTCGTTCCAAACGGAATTCAATCATCTTCGCCCACTGGTGCCACCCTTCATGCGGCAACACAGTACAAGGCCATACGTTGAACACACTACTTCACCTAGTTTATAACTGCATGCGCGCCTAGTGGCTCTCTTGACAGAGAGACCGTGGACAATTAAAATAATAAAATGCAGATGCAAACGTAGAATATAGGACAGGGCGCACACAAAACCACGTAGAACACGGATACGGTACGGATCCCGGTGGCATCTCGATGCAAACCGAAATCTCGAGATGCCGCACGCGACTGTGGGCACATCCATCCTTTGTCCAGAGGCGGAGGTGCGGAGGACGGTCCTGAGTCTGGACTTGGGCAGAGGCGGAGGAGTCGACAGTACGGACGGCTAGGAGAAGGGGAGTCCTAGAACGCAGGGGCCACAGGGTGGGGGGGGGGGGAGAGCTGCCCATCGCAGGGTTGTTAGGGGAGCCTTAGGGGTCTCAATGTATCCACACGCTGCGAGGGGCTGGTGGTCGCCCTCTTCGAGAAGAGGGAGCACACCCCTTGCGACGTCCCCTGGGACATCTGCCTTCTCGGCATGCCAGCCGAGGGGCTTGCCGGGGATTATGCAACATCGCCTTGCTTAGACACGCGCACACTTAACCCTCAATGCACGCACGCACATACACGTAATCACACGCACACACACGTAACCCTGAATGCATGCACGCGCAGACACACACGCATGTAACTCTTAATACATGCACACACACGTAACCCTTAATACATGCACAGATGCGGGTACTCATGCGCACACACCTAATCCGCAATACATACACACAAGACAAAGATTCCCTGAACAGCCCCGTCGTGTGCCGTGCCGGCACACGACGGGGAGGGTGGCCAGCTCTACGCCCGGCCGCCTTTGTCTCCCCAGTGGCGATGTTTACAAACCGCACCAGGTACCCATTTGAGGCTGAGTCAACCTAGGGTGGCCCAAGACCGGTTCAGATAATCGTCACTGCTGTTGGCCGTGAGCGAGATTCGAACCCGGGTGGCCGGGTTTTTAGCGCAGCGCAACGCTAACCGCTGCGCCACCGCTCCCCGCACGAGACAAAAATTCCACGTACAGCCTGAACATACTGTTGCGCCAAGTGCTGTTATCGAGCACCTGTGAAGGCCGACACGGCACACCAGTCGGCCTCGACGCACGCACGCACTCACAAGCACTCAGACACACACGTAACCCTGAATACACACGCGTGCACACACGCTCACGCACGCACCGCAGTCACCGTGAGTTCCCCGTAATCCCCCGGCCGCTCTCCCCTGTCACTGCCCCCCGTCACCTCGCAGCGCTGCCACTGTGCGGCCCCATCCACTAAGCCCGCCCCCCTCCCCACCCCCCACTTGTTAACTATTTGGTATTCCGCCATCTCCTCCCGCCGAACCCAATGTTGGAAGACGATGCAACATCTGGCCCAATGTTCAGCGCATCGCTCCGCTATAACTCAACATACGTAATTATCGGCAATGAGCGTAGACTTTGAGATGACGAAATGCTGTACGGGCTTTCCGCAAAAATGCCTGGTTCACCTCCGTATTAACAATGAAAACACAAAGTTGACGTGCAGAGAAACCGAGAACGCTCTCATTGTTTCGTCGTTCGGTCTGCGATCGATATCTCCTCCTCGCGGTGTCTGTCCCTTCGTCGTTGTGTTTTTCAACCGAGGCGGCTTCCATCACCTCCGATATTTGATGTTTATTTCTTTGCGGCGATGGAAGCGGAGAGTATATTTCTGCTGGAGCATCGGTGCAGATGTATTCCCATCCCCGATGACGTCACGGGATAAGTGGATTGTCGCAGATAAGCAAATTTGCGCGATGATCTGCGCTTGCATCGTGCGGAATAATTCGTGGGCTCAGATATAATCTAATTCATGTTAGCTTCGAAGTCACTGATTCTAGATTTTTCTTTATTTCCACGGTTGTATTTTTTAGGTTAGGCTACGTAGCGATCTGGCCAAAACGATGCCATAACACAGTCAAACAAATGATATTGTCACGTGGTGTACGAACGATTGACGATGCGCCAGTTAATCTCGTTTCAGCTCACGCCGGTGAGTTGAAGAGCAAAATCTCACAGCCGAATCTCTGCAATGAGATAGACAACGTTTGGCTTGAAACTGCACCGAGGATCTTCAGGACAAGATTCAGCAAGTCAGAATCACGGTGTCCTCTGTTCCGGTTTCTTCGACAGGTGGCGTGACATCACAGAAACAGCCAATGGGATTTAAATTGGATTCAAACCGTTACAAAGATTGATTCATTGGGAACTGAAGCTTAGGGTAAATGTGTTGCTATTCGGGTCTCACTGGGCAGATAACTGCAAAATTGATCATAGAATTCCCCAAAGCTCAGATTAAAATCAGCAATGAATTTTAAATCCTTTTTCCCATGGCGATGATGTCACACGCCATGCGCGAGCATCCCGATGATGGCATTACGCGCGACGTCCGGCACCTTGTGACATCATCTCATTGTCTGGCTCGAACACAATTCGTCATCATCGTCATCATCAGCCATGATCAATCCACTGCTGGATGAAGGTCTCTGCAAGCCACCGGGCCGCCTCCCCTGGTCTTGCGACGCGACAATCCACCTCGAACTCGCACGTGAGCCGATCGCGACGCTACGTCTCCTCTAGGATGCGTTCTACTCCTTGGCTGCCGCTCCATCACTATCTGTTGGCCATCGGCCGTCGTCCCCCTTCGAGCGACGAGGTCTGCCCGAACCCACTCGCCTTTCCTTGACGGTGTCGATGACGCCATTCACCGGCTGCGCACTATCTCTAATCCACGAGCTCCTCCCTGCCTCTGTCGCTCAGTGCGATTTCGAGCGGGCACCTCTCCACGCTTCTTTTTCTGTGCTCGTTTGCGGTTTTTCTTCCTTTTTTATTTTTATTTATTCAGGAACGTTCCCCATGCCTGACCCACGTCGTAGCAAGCGATGCGCATTTTGTGGAAAAAACATTACCCGGCATTAAATGAACAAAACGCACGTTGGGATGTCCTCATGGAATCCACGCGTGTGGATTATTATTTTTATTTTGTATCTCCGGTGGAGAGTCGCGTGCCGATGTGAGAGAGACGCCTCTTGGGACTCCACCGTGCTCTGACCAATATGACTCGGGTTTGTCAGCGGCCCTCGACTCAACCTCCTTCTTTGCGTGAGGTGCAAGAGAGCCGGTGCATCGTGGCATTTATGTCACTGGCAAACGGCACCAGTCTACGATGCCGCGGGGAGATCGCCGTTCCACCTCGTCTCTGTCCACGCTGGACGATCGAAACCAGCCCCGTGTCCCTTTGACGGCGAGTGTACATTGAATAGGTGGCACGCTCTCTTGCATTGCAGGTTTTGGTTTTTTGAACATGGCAATGTCTGTGGTGTTTCTTGATCTGCACACTCGTGAACCTCCTGAACCAGGGTCCTGACGATCCTCAACGTTGGGGAGACGGGGAATGCGGCCAAGCTGCCTCTGTTGCGTCCGCTCCTCCAGGCTCCGTTGACCTATTTTCGGCACGTAATTTATCTGCAGGTTCTTGGGGATTGACAGATAATGGAACGATGGGATCCCCACCTCCCCGCACCCCCTGGCGGTCAGTGGGATCCGTGGAACGTGGGCGACGGAGGATGTGGTTCACTGTCCCTCGGATACACTTTGGTTTACATTTCATCCTCGCTGTTGATACGTGGTGTAAAATAAGCGTGAACCACAGGAGCAATCGCTTGCCTTCTTACTGTACCTTGTAATCAAAGTTTGGCCAATATATCTTCGTCTCCCAAGCCAGGAGAAAACCCACCACGTGTGTGCCCTGAGAGGAGTGTTTATGTAACGCCTGTTAACGCGTGGGTGAGAACCTACCCCAGTCCTGAGACGTGATTTGCACGTTGAATTGCAGAGCCCCGCGCAAGCAAATTGCTTACTCTCGCGTCTTTACTCCTCGAATCGATTTTTCCCAGCAGAACATAAAGTGACGTTATCTGAGACTGTTGGAGTGGACATTGTAGAAAATAACAAAAAAGAGAAATGAACCGCGGCATTGCATGTTAAGGACGACCGCATGGAATGCAGCACTGTCTCGAATTACATTGGAAGGAGTGGCTCATTTTTAAAAACTTTCCCCAAAAATCACGGCGAATAACGAATCAGGAGAGATAGGCCCCCTTTGTCAATCCAGGGCTGGATGAAGGGGCCTCCCCATGCCAAATTGTGGGGATCAATTTGACCATACTTCACGCGCCGCTCAGTGCGGATGTCTGAAGACGGGTCTAGGAGCGGTGCAGACGTCACTCTCCACCGAGGTTGGCCACGGCCGGGAATTGAACTTGGGCCGCCGGGTTCATCGCGGCAGCGTGCCAGACGCCGCTGTAGCCCGGCAACCCCCTCCAACTGATAAATCCACCGGCTAATAATCCACATCTACCTCACAATGCAATGTGACCTTGGGATGGGTAGATGCTCCCTGTACAGTGTATAGAGATTGTATTTTTAAAAATACTCAATTATATTTTGCGTGTGTCAAAAAAAAAAAATTTGGATGTTAGATGCACAGACTCGTATCTCAGGGTCAACGGTACCTTGTGTCTGTAAGGTCACAAACAGCCCTGCACGATTGATTACTGTTCGAAGAAATAAAGATGTAATTCGTTATATTGAGGTATCAACAGCACTGTTAAGCCAAATAATATTAAAATATGATTGGTTTCGGCTCAAGAGGATGTTTTAACCTAGGTATGAATTGAGAAAACAACCAAACTTGCGATTTATAATTAGGTTGTATCAGGGATGCACATTGGCTCTTTTTTGGAGGTTAGATTTAAAGATTTTCTGATAATTATCTGCCCTCAATAGAAAATGCGAAACTATTGTCAGTGCAAATGGTGGAACTGCTGAGGAAGGGGCAAACGCGGAGCGTCGCCTCGGCCGCTCGTGAGGTCGGAGCTGAGGAGGAAGGGGGTCGGAACGTTCGTTCGGAGGCGTTTATTAATATCGCTCTTAAAATATTGCGGGACGTAACACTTACAGAGGCTGTACTTTGGCCATTTTATTTGTAAGCTTAAACGGTTTCGTGGGGTTATTTGCGTTGCTGAGAGCTCACATGTATGTAGGTACGTTGAACTGCTTTTGCACCGTATCTAGCCAACTGCAAGAAACTAAACAAAAAAAGCAGTTCTCGAGAAATGAGTACCAGCAATAAACGGGGCGTTTGCGGCATTGTAGCGATGGTAAGAGGCCCTCGGCGTCGCCACCTGCTGGTGAACTCTCACCCCGCTGCTGCAAGTTCGGGCTTCGCCATCCGGACCGGCTCTTCGCAAACGAGCCGAAGAGGCCGTCTCTCCGTCTCTCTGTGCTGTCCACGTCTCCCCCCTCCTCTCCCCGCATCTTTCGCTTGCATCTTTATCCACGTGCGTCACTCGAGTTAAAAATGCTTGAGCAGCTCTGTTCCTCTCTGTTCTGTCTCTCTCCCCTGCACCACTCTCTCCCCCATCGTTCTCCTGCATCTCTCCCGCCTCGTGGTGTCTCGTTTAACATTGAGCACTCTCGTCTCTCGCTCCGCATGTCTCCTCCGTCTCTCCCACGTGAGTTTCACCTTGGCTGCCCTTGACTCACCGAGCAAGTGCACGACGACTCTCCCCCCCCCCCCCCCCGAATTCTTGCCCGTGCCGCGTCTCTCGGCACGCACCTTATGACAATGCGACGGCTAATTTGAAAAGCAAGGAGCGAGCGTGGATTACGCGGTGCTTTACCGACCTTGCATTCATCCTCGGCAAGCATCCGCTCGGCGATGATTGCATTGCCTCCCGAAGCCGCGCGCGGCCGGGCCACGGCGTTCGCGGCGCTCGGAGCCGCGAGACCCCGGGGAGCCGCGAGACCCAGGGAAGTCGCTACGACGCCACGGCCAAGAAGGCTTCACCCACGTAGCGACGGCGTTTCCTACCGCCACTTATCGCCGACCCTGTGTCCTATTTGGCCGGAGAACGTAAGGCCCTACGAGCAGCGGGACCTTACCCTGCAATGTACTCGACGTCGGAACATCCTCTACGATGGTTGTCATTGCGGACAGATGGACGGACGGACAGAGGCGTTGCGTTGACGCTTTCCGACCTCGGCTGTAACAGCGTCGAGAGTGCGAAGGTCACGCGACGTCCGCCGTGCCGCACGGAGCAGCATGTGGTCCTTCGCTCCCCAAGGCCGTGCAACTTTATGAGCACCGCACCACGGGGTTCAGTGCCCCCCCCCCCTCAGTCTCTCGTCTGCCCACAGCATCCTGCGTTCCTCTCGTCTCTACGTTCAACGTCTCCCCCCCTCTTATCTGTCCTCGTTTATGTTGCTACCGCCTGTCAGTGGCACGCTGTCTCTCTCCTATCTCCCTGCTCCCCCCCCCCCCCATCATCAATCAGCTGTGTCTGTGCGTGTGTGCGCCTCTTCCACCAGTTTTACGTCCCCCCCGTGCGTGAGCGTTCCGCATCAATCTCCCTCTCTCTCTCTTACGTGACCTATTTTTCATCACCACGACCTGCAAGTGCAATTGATAAAAATACGACTCAATGGTACATCGTATAATCTGCATTATTATAACCCCCATCCTGAGATGAAACGGCATCAGCGCCATTGCCGCGGAGGGCTACGTTCCGTGGAACGAGGCAAAGATTGTGATTGTTCCTATTTAAACTATACATTTTTCTATTTTACCAGGTAAGGCCCACTTGAGCTACGTCACTCTTTTTCAGAAGCTACCTGGCCATCACAAATGATAGCTTCTAAATGTGGAGAGCAAAACCGGCGGACCCGAAGAAAAATCCACACTACCAGGGAGAGAGAGAAAGACACGCAGACTCCAAACATACAGCAGGGGTCAGTGTTGGAATCGAACCCACGACCTCCTGCATGCCAGGAGAGGGAGTTTAACATCTCACCACCTGTGGCGCCCTCGACATGTTGCAGGCACGCCGAGGTGACGCGGTGCAGGGGATTCTGACAGCAGTGACACTCCACGCCGATCGTAACCGATACACGGATGCTTGAATACCAGGCTTCCCGCACAGTTGGCACACAAGTGGACGCTTTGTGGTCAGCACCAGCTGAGGAGGCTCTCCTCACCACAGCGGTCCGGATGTCACGCCGCACCCTTCGTCCTGCGGAGTGGAACGTGACTCCTCAACGTCTCCGGGAGTTTACCCACCTCTCTCCACCCTCACCTTGTCCAGCCTCGACATTCCGTTCCCCCAGCTGTTCCCTCCCTTCCTGCGATGATCGCTCGCATTTCGAGCTCGCGGGCTAGAATTGCGAGCTCGGTTGGTCCATTGGCATCTGGAGAATTATCCACCCTCCATCGCATGGAGAGAGCGAGACATTCGAGAGACATTTGAATGAATCTTTAATGGGGCTGTGCGGGGCCTCGACCCACATACAGTGAGCGGGCGACACAACGGCTCTTCTTGCGTGCGAGCAGAATGAGACGGGCGCGTTCGGCAGCGTGATATTATTTTCCAGCGAGGAAGGGGAGAAAGCTAGCATGGTAAATTTCCTAAACGTCGCAATGTTGAACGGTGCGAATGAATTAATTCCTCAACCCTGTTATCCGCACGTCCGATTATCTGCACGTCGATGTTCGGCAAGCAAGAAAGCCAAAACACAAACCCTCCTCACAGTATTCGCCGGTCGATCGTTTTCTGTTATTCACTCGCGAAATCCCAGACAAGAGTCACGGGGTGGGGGAAGTGGACGTGGCGGACGCTGATATTTAATATTTACCCTGCGCTGGAGGCCTTGTCAAGGGGCCAAAGACGCGGCCCCCGCCGGGAGCCCCGGACGAACAAAGGCGATTAGCGGCGGGTCTATTTTCTATTTTCGTCTCGCCCTGCGCGGATTTACCATTCTGCCTGCGGCGATGACGGGAGGGATTCAGAATGGTCTGAGGCGCGTTTTCACGTTGCGGCGCGAGAAACCAAGCGAGGCAGCGGCGGCGGTGGCGACTCCCGTCGTCCGCGGTCCGGGTCGGTCCGCGACCGCTCCCTCGATCCCTTCATTTGTTTTCTTCCTCCGTTTTTTTGCGAAGCGAACGCGGATGAGAGGAGTCACCCGGGCAGGAGTGCCCTCGTAGATGAGGTTCTACTAGAAATGTCGATTTTTCGTCGTTGTTAATCACGTCATAAAATTACTCCAATTACAGACAGCAACGTTGCCCCTGACTAATATCCGTCTGTGACAGCGGCATATACCGTTATCGCCTTGCGAATACCAAATGCACTAAATCATTATATTACTATTATTAGTAAGAAGAGCCACGTAGTAAATGTATCTGATCAGTTGCTTTTTGCTCGATTTTTTCAAGGAATTGTGGAGAAATGCGGGAAAATAAAACCGTACACGTGCGCGGCCGCGTGTAGAAGCTGTCGCTACGTGGGAGCTCTGTGAGGTGGCAAGTCGGACATCGCTCGGGGGGGAAGCAACGTTGTGAGACACATAAACAGATTCATGGCTAAAGAATCAGAGCAAATTAAACTGGTGCCCAAGGTCAATCAACGTGGACAAAGCAAACGTGCAAAAATGTAAACGGGGCAAGTTTGCATCGATTGTAACACTTGGACAAGAGGGAAGCAACACAGGAGTGCCCGGCCTGAGGCTACGACAGGTCCGCAGTTCATCGCAGGGGCAACTCGCTCGATATGCCGCTTCCGTGCAATGGACTTGCGGCGTAGCGGCCCACTCACTCGCGGGCGCCACTCACCGCACAGAGGCTCCTGTGGACGCGCTCTCCGTACCCCCCCACACGGTATTGTGCTGCTTGTGCCATGGGAACATCGTTTTATTTAACTACAAATGTATCCGGTGTGTTCACCGATGCCTGCCCACGAAGGCCTCCCTCCTTCTGCTCTCGCCGCACAGCGGGGAGCTGATTAGTGAACGTTTCGTGCGGAGCTTGGTGGGTGACAGCAGTGGACGCTTGTGTATGAGGGCGCCGCGGCGGCGAGATGTTAACTACCTCGTCTGGTATACAGGAGGACGTGGGCTCCATCCTGACCCTGACGCTTGCTGCTGTATATTTGGAGTTTGCATTTTCGCCCGGTAGTGGCGTCGACTTTTCTCTCGGGTCCTCCGGTTTCCCCCCCCCCCCACATTTAGAATGGACGTTCTAAATGCGTTTTGAGTATTTTGGCTGTTGTAAATGTTCACACGATTATGATAAGCCACTTCGTTGAGCTACCGTTTGTGATCATATCGCTTCTGAAAACGAGCTATACAGCTCAGTGTGCCTTACCTGGTAAAATAACAATAAAGTGGGACCTTTTTTGCCAGTATCCTTTCTGGCAATATAAACAAGAGGTGTTAAGATGTTTAAACACCAAATAGAAACCTTTAGCAAGAAATCAAATCTGCATTGACCACACATGCTTGTGGTGAAGATCTAAACAAACACGCTCTGGTAATACATTCATCGTCTTTGAAACGGATTGGCCTACACCAGAGACAGCCTTCTTTATGGCCTAGTGTCACCAGTGTCAGACCAGAGTACGCCAAAAGGCGAACAGCACAAGGACAATGCAGAGTATTTATAGCTCGGGGTGAGCAGCTACAACATGGGACCTTTATGCCAGTATCAAAGTATGAAAAAATAAGAATAGGTTTTACCCTTTGTGGCAATAAAACAGGTGTTAAGATGATCACCAGCGTCAGACCAGAGAACACCAAAAGGCGAGACTAGGCCCTAAAGAAGGCTGCTCTGGTGTAGGCCAATTCGTTTCAAAGGCAATGCATCCTCTATTATCAGGGCATGTTTGTTTGTCTGCATGTTCACCACAAGTACTCTGTGTGGTCAATGCCGACGTAATTCCTTGCAAAAGGTTTCTGTTTGGCGTTCGAACATCTTAACACAGCTGTTTTATTGCCTGAAAGGGTAAAACCTATTCTTATATTTTTTCTCACAAAAATATAAGAATAGTTCGTTTAGTTTAGTAGCCTCGTGGTGAATATCCGAAATGCAGCCTCGGTCATTCACACGCGGCATGTGACCCGAGTGCGATTGCTCCACCGGGGGTCGTGTGCCAAGCGGGCGGCGCCAGGGTGGGGGGGTCCCCCTTGTTCCACGGCGCCAGAGGCATCACTGCCGGTGTGATGGAGAAGCGCGAGGCTGCGGCTCGCGTAGGGCCGTGAAGGGGATTGGGGCTGTTTGGAGACAAAGCGGTGAAGACAATGGGGCTGGGGGATGGCTAAATGAGGACGGTGCTCACCTGACTGGTGGCAGGGCATGCATCACCCAGGGGTCGTTCCTGGGTGATTGGCTCAGCTGCTGCTGCTGTGGACAGCGATGGTAGAAAGCGTCATGTCCCAATCATAGACCGTGGAAGCCGTACCGGAACCGAGTCAGAGGTGGCGAAAAATGACAATTCCTCCCTCCTCAACCCAAGAGGGTCTATTGGTCACTGCGGCCCGAAAGGGTGGCTCTCCCATAGCTGCCTTTCTGGGATACCCAAGGTGTCCAGACAGTAGTGGCTGGTACAGCGTATCGGTGAACTCCACACCTCCGCCCTTCAGATATCCTTCACAGGGGCTTTTAAGATGTTGTATTCTTATATTAACGATACCTTTTATTCACAGCAAAAGTATTAAAAACAAGAGTGGATTTGACCCTTTCTGGCAATAAAATAGGTGTTAAGATATTCAAACACCAAACAGATAACTTTTGAAAGAAAAAAGGCCCCACAGATATAATTCCTCAATCCGAGATGTAAATGCTCTGATACTTGCATTGCTTTTGCACTGTTTGCTTTTTGGCGTTCTGTGGTCTGACACTGTTGGTGAGACCGTGAGACACTGTTGGTGAGACTCTGTTGGCGAGACACTGTTGGTGAGACACAAGGCCATAAAGAAGACGGTCTCTGGTGTAGGCCAATCCGTTTCAAAGACGATGCATATATTATGAGAGGAGCATGTCTGTTTGCATGCTTTACCACAAGCATGTGTGGTTAATCCAGACTTGATTTCTTGAAAAAGGTATCTAATTGGTGTTTGAACATCTTAACACCTGTTTTATTGACAGAAAGGGGTAAAACCTATTTTTAATTTTCACATTTTTTTATTTTAAAATTATGATTATTATTTTGGTTATGTGTTACTGCTACTGCTGCTGCTTCTACTGATGATTCTACTGCTTATACTGCTTCTACTGATGCTGCTGCTGCCGCCACTGCGAGCCTGTGAGGTAGAAATGCCATGTGCGCCAACGAACCCGGTTCTGGAGTTCACCCGGTGGGGCTGGAGAGACGACTTCACACCGGCGTTTGCCAACTGTCGTCCTAGCGCCGTTCAAAAGGCATTTGTTAGACGCCAGTTGTGAAATGCTTTGCGACGACATCGCCGCAGTGAAAAGGACGGTGCTGGCGGTCGCCTGCGTCGGGGTCTCTGTAGAGCGGCTCCAGTTTGTGTGGGCATTGTAAAATGATGAAGCGGGGATTAAATGTGGCGTGCATAGAACCTAACGTCAATTCCCCCGGAGGTTCACATCCAGAAACAATATTTAATGTTTACTCCTCGTTTAAAATTACCTCGGGATTATTATTGTTGTTGTGCTGAAATATTTACAATGGTCACGAGGAGCTTTCTTCTGCTTACCCGGACCACGAGCAGAAATGGAAACGCGCGATAATGTTTACTTCATGAGTATCACGTGAACATTTCCAATGTTCCCCCGCAATAATAAATCCCGGCTGAATGAAAACTCTGTGAAAATAACGAATAACGCACGGCGGATCTGGCCATGCTGCAGTTGGTGGACAGCCGCACTTTGCGCGCGTGTGGCGCAGATTTTCCTGTGGCAAGTTCGCCCGTACGTGGAAGGAAGAGCTACTGCGAGAGCCGTGACTTGGTTTGTTTTTGGTTCATCGCCTCAAGCCGGCCGTAAGACTTAGCGGTGGGATTGCACCATCGCACTTGCTGCGAGCGACTGCATTACGATGTTAGAGGTGAGTTGGAATAGGCCCCGTTCCCGGCACGTGTCAAGCGAGTTGTTTGGGGCCACCGGGAGACAAGAATAAGAATCATCATTGTATTTATCCTGGAGAAATCCGATGAGCTATGGAGCTCTTTTTCACATATGTCCAGTTGAGGAGGGGAGGGGGGTCAGAGCGATCACAGTGTCTTAGTTTCGTGTGGGGAGATGGAAGCTCAAGGATCAGCTCGGACATTAGCGCATCGTGACTTGGAAACCGTTGCGGCTTTCACCCGGAAGCCGGCGTCAAACCTCCAGGAGGGATGCAAGCCACTCGCGGTCTCAACTTCGCACGGTCGCCTTCCAGCTGCTGCCACGTTTGCTGAGCGGCACTTGGAATGCCTGAGGAAAGAAAACGTCTTAAACTAAATGAACACGCGCGTGAGCAGTTCATCAGTGGTTTGGCCGTGCGGTGGTAGAATCTGGGAATTGTTGTGGAGTTGAACGCGACCGGTATTTGTGAGTCACCGATGAAGTCTTCAAAGGAAATGCCCCATATCTGATTGCAAGAAAGTCGTTTTCGAGGAATTTGCATGGTTGACAAGATGCCCGTTACTTAGTTGTCGCAAGTACGTGTGAGGACAAAAGCTGACTTAAAACTTTCGTGACTGCAGGAATTCATATTCTTTGGTTCTTTCGGTAAAGTCACGTAGATAGAAAGAAAAAAACACTAATGTCGACTATAGCCTGGTTCTTAATGTAGACTGTCGCCTGATTATTAAGTTTGGTGAGTGTGCTGGCAGTTTTTAATGTAGACTGTAGCCTGGTTCTTAACCTTGGTGAGCGTACTGGCAGTCTATAATGTAGACTTATTCTTGGGTCTTTCAGTAATAAAAATAAAAAAAAAACATTTTTATTAAAACAAAAACCACGACGTTTCGATCGCAACACAAGTGGTCGTCATCAGGAAAAGGGGGGTTAGCCTCTAAAGGCAAACTGTTTATAAATTATTATTTTTCTATCTACGTGACTTTACTGAAAGAACCAAAGGATGGGACAAAAGTTAATAACATTTTTGGAACCGTTACATTGAGCAAGGATTTCAGGCTCTGTCATCCTAGAAATTGGAATTTAAATTCGGGGAATAACAGGATATGCTTGAGGGCATAACATGGAAATGAACAAATATTTTTGGATATCATTTAGAGTTGGAGGAAAATATAAAAGGTAACGGCCCAAAAATAGATCAGTGTCTCACCACGACCCTCACCGCGACCCTCACCGCGACCCTCACCGCGACCCTCACCGCGACCCTCACCACGACCCGCACCACGACCGTCACCACGACCCTCACCACGACCCTCACCACGACCCTCACCACGACCTTCACGACCCGCACCACGACCCTCACCACGACCGTCGCCACAACCCACACCACGACCACAATCTAGAGATGTCAGCAAATTTCTCAGAATAGTAATTGGACCCTTGCCCGTTGTGCTCATGAGTATATTAACCGTTTGCAATTCTAAACAGAGCGTTGTTTTTTTTTATGAACAGAAGCCTAACATTGAACCCGTTCTTCTTCGACGTAACAGTTCTCATCGGCGTCAATGGTAGCAGTTTACTAAAGCTCCATTAGAGGTTTTTTCGTTCGCGATGAACATAGCGGAAGGCTTTGCCAAAGTGCGTGATGCTGACAAATGAGTGCCGATTACCGCCACGTTCGTGCGGCTTGTCACTTAATCGGTTGTCAAATGCCACGAAAGTTTAACATTTATTTTGCTCAATCAGGCGACAACTCAAGAGACCAGGATGAGTCTTATTCGCAAGAGGGACCTGGGGCATCGGTCTACCAGTAAGGGGCAACGGTCGCTGCGTGTGAACCCAATGGAGTAAACCTGCGGTGTGTTCTTTGAATTTGGAACACTGGGACCCTCACGCCGGCACGCACAGCGGCCAACTCTTGCGAGCGACGCCACGGGATCCTTAAAAAGTCCACCGTGAAGCGGAGGGCGCGGAGTTTCCCTCTGGCTTACGCACAACCCGCAGGGCTGACCTGTGTGTGTGTCTGTGCTGCCTGTGTCTGTGTCTCTGTGTGTGTCTGTGTGTGTGTCTGTGTGTGTGTCTGTGTGTGCAACCCATGGGCTTGTAATTACCAACACGCTCTTCCGGCATTGGCGCATCCACACAACATCATGGATGCATGCCGGGTCCAAGCAAGAACATCTGCTGGACTACATAGTGACGGACCAGCGGATGCGAGCCCATGTCCTTGACACCAGGACCTACCGTGGAGCTGATCTGCCCTCTGACCATCGACTAGTCATCTGTAAGATGCGCCTGCCATTCTTCCACTCCGGTGGTGGGTGTACACCCAAGACCCCATTCCAACCTAAAGTGGCCTGGTCTCAGTTAGCTGATGAAAGTTGCAAGTGAGAATTTAATCATCGCTTGCAGCTGGGGTTGGCATCGTCCCCCACTCCTCCTGATGTCGAGGGGAAATGGGCGAGGTTTAAGACTGTGACTCATTCAGTTGCAATGGCTGCTTTGGGTACGCAGTCCAGACCTCCCCAGAAACCCTGGCTGACAGAGGAGGTGTTCAGGTTAATTGAGAAAAAGCAACAGGCCCACTCTCATCGCCTACAGCATCCCACGTCAGAGAATGAGGTTTACCGCAGCCTTCGCTCGGAGGTTCGGAGAGCCGTAAGGCGCTGCAAGGATGGGTGGTGGTCGCGGGTTGCTGAGGAGATGGAGTCTGCCTCAGTGGTCCGCGATCACAAATCACTATTTAACTCCATCAAAAAAGTAACCTGCAGCGTCACACCTATTACCATCATTAGGGGAAAAAACGGTGATCCAATCTCCGACCCCCAGGAACAGGTTTGCAGATTTGCTGAGCATTTCTGTGAGGTCCTGGGGGAGGGAAAAATCTCTCAGCCAGGAAAACATCATGGCACAAAGTGGGGATAACCCTGCTGAGGCTGCGGTGCCTCAAATATTGGAAGAGGTCACCCCCTGTGAGTAGCTGGCTGAGGTGCCAGCTGTTGAGGAAGTACTGAAGGCGATTCGGAGTCTGAGACCAGGAAAGGCACCGGGCAGAGATGATCTCCCAAGCAAAATGCTGAGGGAGGGTGGCGTTTGTGCACAGACCGCCCTATATGACATAACAACAGTTTGGACAACTGGACGGGTTCCGCAGGACTGGAAGGATGCCCTGGTGGTCCCCCTCTTCAAGAAGGTGGACCGCACCGACTGTAACAACTACAGGGGCATCTCACTCCTCAGTGTGCCGGGAAAGGTCCTGGCAAGGATTATTCAACATCGCCTTGCTAGGCACGCTGAGGAGAGGCTTGCGGAGCCCCAATGCGGTTTCAGGAAAGGGCGGTCCTGGACAGATGCCATATTTTCTGTCCGTCTGCTACAGCAGAGGTGTAGGGAATTCCAAAAAGACCTACATCTCTGCTTTATTGACCTGGTCAAGGCCTATGATACCATCAGTAGGCCTGGGCTCTGGGTTGTTCTTCGTGCTTTCGGAGTCCCTGACCCTCTGCTCACGATCATTAAGGACCTTCATGATGGTGAGCGGGCCCGGGTAAAACTACGTGGCCGGGAGTCGGAGCCTTTCCCTGTACACCTTGGGGTGCGACAGGGATGTCCTCTGGTTCCTACATTATTTAACATCTATTTCGACTGCGTAGTTCGTGAAGCCTTCAATAGCTGTACCGGGGGAATTTCCATTTGGTACAGATATAATGGGAGGCTGATCGACGCCCGGGTACGATCAAGGGATGGCTCCCTGTTGGTCAACCACGTTATGTATGCCGATGATTTGGTAATAGCTGCTCATTCAGAAGAGGAGTTGGAGACGCTGCTGCTGAGACTGGAGTGTGCCACTAAGAGGTGGGGCCTTACCATCAGCCCCACCAAAACTAAGCACCTGCCTGGGTATTTTGTACCATCGGACACTCCACCCCCACAAATCCCAATCGGTGATGGGGCAGAAGTGGAGAGAGTGGAGAGTTTCCCATACCTGGGCAGTGTGCTTATGACTGGCTCCAGTTTAACAGCAGAGGTCTCACTCCGAATCAGTCGAGCAGCAATATCTTTTCATCGGTTGCGTAACGCTGTGTGGAAGCTACCTGGTCTGTCGCTCCGCATGAAGCTTCAGGTCTTCTCAGCCACAGTGATTCCCTCCCTTCTCTACGCTTGCGAAACGTGGACCCCCCTAATGGAGCATCTTCGCCGGTTGGAAACATTTAGGCTGGCCTGCCTACGATCCATCCTGGGTTTAACCAGGCTGGATTGTGTGAGGAGCTCACAAATCCTTGAAAGATCAGGGCAAAGTCCCATCGGTGAGCTCCTCCGGCAGGCAAGGCTGCGTTGGCTGGGTCATGTTGCCCGCATGCCCAGCCACCGCATGCCTAAACAGCTTTTGTTCGGCCGGATCGAGGGGGCTAAACGGGCGCGGTACGGGCTAGAGAAGAGATGGAGTGATGTGGTACAGGAGGACGTGGAGCTGAGTGGACTTGCCGATGACTGGTACCAGCGGTGTCAAGATCGGCCTCAATGGAGGAGGCTCGTGAAGGACGCTACTGGGCAGTTGGAGGCAGTCGCCCTCCAACAACCACGGAGGGCGGAGGAGCGACGCTCACAACAACGAGCGGAGCGCCGGGTGGCTAAAGCACAGCAAGTTGGTACAGAAGGGGACACAGGTGGTGCATCAGCCAGTCATCTCGGTCATCTCAGTCAGTCGACCCGTGGCACCTGGGTCTGCCCCGTGACCTCCTGCCAGCGGGCGTTCAACACTTCACGTGGCCTCAAGGTGGACATGGCCTGGCACAAGCGTCGTGGTGACGTCACCGCCACTTAGTGGCGAATGTCGGTTGTTGTTGTTGTACTGCCTATGTCTGTGCTGTGCTGCCTGTATCTGTGCTGCCTGTGCGATCAGCAGCACGGAGCGCCTCAGGGCCGGCATTGCTGATACCCCTAGGACAGTGATCGTATTCTGTAAAAAAAAAAAACTCTATTTCAAGAGCCGCAATGCACTGCGGTGAACACGAGACGGTGCATCCTTAATAAACAACGTCACGAAGCGGTCCTTCAAGAGCCGTGTGCGGCTCCGGAGCCACGGGTCGCCGACCCCTGACCTCGGAGATAGAGACGATGTTCATCGTCTCGTCCGCCGGTTGCTGGGTGGATTTCGTTCCACCGCAAGATCGTGAGAGATGACGGCGGCTTGGGGCAGGCCTTCACCCTGCAGACCACGGCTCGTGATGATGACGAGGATGATGATCGTAAACGTATCCCGGAGCCGCGGATGCGTTGACGCCTCCGAAACATTTATTTGGACAAAAGGCGGACAACAGTGGAGAGGCTGCAGGTGGAATTAACCCTGGAGAGGGCGAAGCAGTGGCAGTGACAAAAAGTGAGCGGGTGAAGCTCGCGTTAGCCTCCGCTGCGGACCGCTGTGTCACTCCACGTGAGGTAGGCGGCGATTGCCCACCGCCGGAAAACCTGCACGCTAACCCCCACTGTTATATCACCACCGCGTGGGTATTTGGCGATTATCTAATAAGCAGCCGCCGACCTTACGGGGCCACTTGCCGAGGCCGTGCGTCATTGGCTTTATGGATCTCACGCGGCTCTGCGAGCCGTGCGGACTGGCCGCTTGTGAGGCGGAGTCGTTTGTCTTTCGTCGTCCTGGCGCTCGGGAAGGCTGTCGAGTGGGGCCCCGGGTGGGCAGGCCGCGTGTCTTCTAGATTCATAGAGTCACCACAGCATGCTCGTGTCCGGGATCAACGGCCATGTTCTGAGGCAATGACGTAATGCAGTACCCGTGACGTCACGCTGAAACGCAGTGACGCAAAGCGCACACCACGTTGCACGGCCCGGATATCTGCAGAGCAAGCATCAAAGTGCGTGGTGTGTAGGTGCCTCTTATCCTACGATTGGAGCTTGGGTGAAGGGTATTTATTTTCCTGACCAGCAGCCATCTGTGGCCTGGCTGCTGCGACTTGTGCATTGGGTACAGAAGATCGTCCACCCTGAGAAAACATTTTCCAAAATCGTTTTTTGGCAACGCTACCATTTCAATTGGTGTCATTTTCCAGAATCAAGGTTGAAAACTCGCGAGAAGCGTTTTTATTCACGACGAGAACGACCTGGAAAGATAAATGGAGTATATGAAAAACTCCAAATACATAATGGGAGTTGTAAAACATTCTTTTGAGTCAATATTTATGAATGAGAGATGTAATTTATATTTTTATTTGTGTCTGCAGTTCGCTTTCCTTCTATTATTTTTTTTATGAATTAATTTTTTTTGTCTATATTTGCAAATATGTATTTGCCTTGCTCGTGCACCTGGCCATGGTTTTAAAATTACATGGTAGGAAATAAAAAAAATTGAGTTTGCATGTCCTTTTTCATTGCATTGCATAACCTATGTTGCAATTAAACTATATTTTACTCAGATTATAAATGTTGTGAGTTTACTCTTCAACACACCGGTGTGCTGTCCTAGTAACGAATTGGTACGTGCTGTTTATGTGCCAAACCTTCCTCATTGGCTATGTCAGGTGGTGGCGGGTTTAATGACACATTTATATTTACACGATCTAACCCAAAAAAAACCTGTATTATGGATGATATTGATGACTAAAGCGTACGTGTTAAACTAACTAACCCATATGTATATTTTTAAACGTCATTTACAGCGAGCCCCGGTAAATCAAACGATTTAAACGTTTTTTTTATTTTGCCATGTAAGGCCCACTGAGCTATACAGCTCTTTTTCAGAAGCGACCTGGCTACAAGTGATAGCTCAATGAAGTGGCTCATCACATGGAAATGTAACGCAGCCAAACACTCTGAACGTGTGTTGGTGATTAGAAATATGGACGGAAAAACTGGAGTACTCAAAGAAAAATCCACGCGACCACAGGGAGAGAGACATGCAAACTCCCAATATACAGGCGTCAGGGTCGGGATCGAACACACGGCCTCCTGTATACCCGGCGAGGGAGTTAACATCTCATCACCGTGGCATCCGTGAGATGGAGTGCGCTGGCCGCTAGGGTGGTGAGCTCACGTGGAAATATGGGTCGCGACCCCGAGCCAGCTCGCTTCTGACATTCTGTATTACCCTTCTCCTCTTCCTCCTCTGTGTTTAACAAGCTTTAACAGCTGTGTTACTGCACACAGTCACACAGGAAAAGTCAGGTGTCCTTTGCCTCTCGTTTTTTTTTATTGCTTTGTATTTTTTCCCCCTGCTTTGCTTATGTTGTACGTTTGTAGTATGCAAATGAGCGACTGACTAGTTTATTATTATTAAACGAAACCTGGTATGGCACCATGCGGAAAATGGCACCGGCAAGCCGATATGAACTTCAAGTGGCCGCCAGACGTCCCGCGTATTCATAGTTGGTGCTGGCTCAATGATTTACTGAGATCTCCAGCGCAGTGGGGAGACTTCTACGGCATCAGCATATTCCTTCTCGGTGTGTTTACCGCTGTGGCATTGCCCACCGCCCCCTCCCGCTCATCATCTCCCCCCCCCCTCCCACATCATTCAGCTGATGCACTCTTTAAGGAAAGTGCAGACTCCGAGGGGCATGGTGCTTTAGTCACATGCCCTAAAAAAGCTAGGGGTTTGCAATTGGTTTCATCAAGCAAAGTGGCTTGAGATTATGCTGAGAGCCCTTGGCTTTGGCTGAAAGGTCCCGTAATGTGGATACGTTGATAGATGACTTGAAAGGAAATGTAGACTAAATGCTGATTTGCCTGTTTTTTTTAAAGAATGTACAACTAAGTACAGAACTGCTCAATGCTACAGCAAACGTGTATAATTCTATAATCGAGGTTTTTTTTGGGTTAGATTGCGTAAATATAAATTGGTAAGGTTTGTCAACGTCAACAAAACTTGCCAATTGGTTACTAGTTCAGCAGACCCAGTGTGTTTGAGAGTAAAGCCACAACATTAGGTTTACATGAAAGCAATGCATTATTTATCCATTGTTTAATAGAGGTGAGCGTACCAGTGCTTCTGTTGAATTTAAACATCATGCAGCGGGTGAGATCATCATGATTTCAGGATGTTATTGGGCTTCAAATCTGGCCTACTGAGCCCAAGCCTCTTACGCTAGAGTCCTATCCTGACACAGCGATTCAAATGCAATGCCTCTGACGAGGGTGATGTCAGCATTTTCCCATCAAAAATTCAAGATAAAAAAATAGAATTGATATTTTTTTCGGCATGAAGTCTGAAACCTTTACAACTCGCGCTACATGCCAGCTGGGTCTAATTTTTTCTGGAAAATTTCCGAGCCCCCCCCCTCCCCCTGCTCCACCCCCGGCACTCCCCCATTCCCAGCCCCCCCAGACCTTGCCCCGGGACTGCCCCGGCTGAAATGAAGGTCTCGATTCTCGCCTCTGTTCTCTCAACGCAGAGAGGACAGTTCCCCAAATTGTGTTAACCGAATTGCTCGCTGTCCCCGCCTAAAATTGGTGGCAATTATTTTCAAGCAATTTTTTTGCGTGTGTGTTTGCTAATCATCCAGCAGTCTGTCTGCGTATGGCTGTCCTGGCTGATGTTACCGTCAGCCAGCAGACTCCGGACTCGTGTGGCCTGGCAGTGCTACCTCACTGCCGCCCCCCCACCACCACCGTGCTCCTACACCGATTCCTCACGCCGCCTGTCTCCCCTCTGAATAGCGCCGCTGCCGCCGCCGCTGCTGCCACTGCCTCTGCTGTGCCGCGGTGCTGCTGCCACCGTTTGGGGCAACCGGGTGGTGGCTTCCATCTTACTGATGCTGCCAGGCGTCCGTGCGACCCGCCTGGATTAGCTGCCGTGCCCCAGCGAATCACGCCCCCCCCCGCCTCCGGCGAAACAAAAGCCGCTCGATCGATGAACAGTGCTCATTTAGTTAGGTTACGTCTCTATCTCTCTCTGCCTGGACTGTACGGCTTGGAGTCGGTGACTCCGTGTTTAATCCACAACGCAGGGCAGTCAGCTGCATGAAGCTTTCAAACGACACTGGCCGATGCAGGACCACGATTCCTCTCCCCTGTCACAGCCAGTTTGAGGTGGTTGGGGGCATGGAGGTGAGGGGTGCCCCCGGCAGAAGGTGTAATTCATCCTCTTGTCATGCTCATTAACGCGGTGTAATGATCACGGAGTGCCACCTCATCCACTGTAGGACTAACCGGGACATATTTCTCGTTTGGCCTAGATCAGGGGTCGGCAACCTACGGCTCCGGAGCCGCATGCGGCTCTTTACGGGCTGCTTCTTGACGATATATACGTATGTACAGTATGTACATAGATGCATTGCGGCTCTTGAAATACTGAATTTTGTACCGAATTGGAAAGAAATGGCTCTTCTTGTTATTTTGGTTGCCGACCCCTGGCCTAGATCTATCAACACTGTGCAGTAGACCGTCATGAAGTTCAACGCAAAACCGGTACCAAATCTCTGTAGAAATAAATTACTGCCGCCCACACACAGATTCCACGTCCTGCTTTGGCCAGGTCAAACCCAGAACAGGTGGTCACGCAATTTTTTTCCAGATTCAAATTAAGATCCATTCCTCATTCTCGCCGTGGTGACCACGGTCGTGGCACGTCTGGTGAAGACAGTGGTCAGTCCACTCATTGTGATTACGTCCAGCGGAGATGCAATGCGGTGTTTTCGTTCGCACAGCACCGTTTTACCTATGAAGAGGAACACTAACCAATTCCATTTTAATCACCGCCTGTCTTTAATCACGATACTTTGTTCAAAATTAAAAAATTCTCCAGGAATGTGGTACTGTGGTCATCCAGAACAGACCGCACAACGTATAACGACGCAATGCCCCGATCCACAAATACGAAGGAGACATCGCAGCGATGGCACACCACTCCGCTGCTCCTGACACGCTTATCTTGGATTGACCACCTGAATGTGAAATTGTAGCCGTTGCTCTGGCTCTACATCATCAGCTGCACGAAAGAAGAAGACTGTTGAAGTCGACTTTTAATTATTTGTATACGAATATAGTTAAGGGACACCTATATCTCATGAGTGAATTACAAATTTCAGCATTATTATTGTCAAATTGTAATTTCGTAAAATTCATTAAGTTTGACAAGCGACTGAACATTTACACTTCTTTCAGCTCTTTGCTGTCAAAAGTCTTGGCAGTCAGAGGGGAAGAGTGGGGGAGACGGTGGTGACCGAACTGGGCTGGAAGAGTGGAAGGAGAGTATACTTAGGAGAGAGTTGGAGAGTGGTTTAACAATTGGTTGACATGAGGAAAACTCGGAAAAATAGGTCACCCGACACTCAATAACTTGGCGAATGCCATTCGAGTGTTGTTTGATTGCTTGACCATACTTCACTGCACTGGTCAGTGCAGGTTGTTGAAAGGGGTCTTTTCCCAAGTGGCGGGTCAACGAACGGCTTTAAATGATTTCATTTGTTACGAACGCTGCGGGACGGACGAAGCCGATGTTTCAACTCCAGCAAACATCGCTCGCGGCGAGAGGTTCACAGTAACGCAGAGCGAGCAAGGGAATAACTAAGTGACTTGCGTTGTTGTTGTTGATTATATTTTACGTTCGGTCACAAATGACCAAGAGACCCCCCATGTTCTCTCATCCGCAGAGTGCCCGTCGGAGGTCATGTGACGCGGCCCCACCCACGGGGTAGTCGAGACGCGATCAGCACCTCCCTCGCTCCAGGTGAGCCTCCCACGCGCCTCTCGTGCCCAGCATCCCCCTAAACCCTTCCCCTCCTCCTTCTCACCCCGTGCCCCCCCCAGGCGTCTCTCCGCTCCTGCTGTGGGCCCTTAAGTCCTGCTCTTGCCAGCATGTCCGTCACATCCTGTTTCCACGAATGCCGTGGTTGACGCGACCACACACACAGACAAACCCCTTATCAACTGTGAACATTGATATTTTCCATGTTGCTCATCAACATCACCGAGTGAAGCCGCCACGTGGTGCAGCCGCGCGTCCGATTAGCACGGTCGCCTGCGTACAGTGCGAAAGAAGTTCAACGTACTGTACGTACAATGGGCGATGGTACCGGCGGCTTGTTTCTGTGTCCATGCAGGCGAGAGTCTTAGAGTCGCGCAGAGCGAGGTGGTGGTGGATGTTGGGATGACCCCAGTATCAGCAGGACGGCTGCCGGGGTCGGCACGCTGTGCCCGGCCTCGAGTCGCCCCGTGGCAGCATCCGCTCGCTGCTGCCACGGGGAGCGGGGAGCTGGCAAGGGGAGCGGGGAGCTGTAAGGGGAGCGGGGAGCTGTAAGGGGAGCGGGGAGCTGTAAGGGGAGCGGGGAGCTGTAAGGGGAGCGGAGAGCTGTAAGGGGAGCGGGGAGCTGGCAAGGGGAGCGGGGAGCTGGCAAGGGGAGCGGGGAGCTGTAAGGGGAGCGGGGAGCTGTAAGGGGAGCGGGGAGCTGTAAGGGGAGCGGGGAGCTGTAAGGGGAGCGGGGAGCTGTAAGGGGAGCGGGGAGCTGTAAGGGGAGCGGGGAGCTGTAAGGGGAGCGGGGAGCTGTAAGGGGAGCGGGGAGCTGGAAGGGGAGCAGGGAGCTGGAAGGTGAGCGGGGAGCTGGCAAGGGGAGCAGGGAACGGGAGAGGGGAGATGGGAAGGGGAGCGGAGAGCTGGAAGGGGAGCGGAGAGCTGACGAGGGTAACAGGGAAGGGGGAGCTGGGAGCCGCGTGCGGCTCCAGTCCAGAGCTCAGGTGAGGCAGCAGTTACAAAATGTTTTGGGGCACTTTGTCGTTGTAATGTCCGGCCTCATCACAAGTCAACTCTGGGTGAAGGCTTCTCGACATCTTTCGGTCACGGGGGATCACTTCACCGAACTGAACCACGCCAGTCGGTGCGGGTCTTTCAGGCGATGCTCAGGACCGGTTCGAATATCACCCTCGACCGATGTTAGCCGACGTCGGGAATCGATGTCGGATTATTGGGTTCATATCGCCTCCAAGACACTGTACCACTCAGCCACTTAAGCGATTGATAATTATTTAAACCTAAATGCAATATTGTGCTGGTGTTTTTGGTCCGAGGCATTGACTTGAATGGACCTGTACGTTTCATTATGAACCCCCGAATATCATAATACATTAACGAATTAGATTAGAAAATGTGTTTCTGTCACTGTGCGCACCCCGTGTGTGTGTGTGTTTGTGAACCTCTCTCGGTAAAACACAATCGTGTCGGAGCCCGAATCGCTCAGGAGACATCTGTTCTGGAGCAGACAACGCGACGCTTGTGAGGGTTGATAATTTCTGTTCCATCGGAGAGTGAGAAATTCGAATCCATTCCCTCTCCCATGAAATTCCCTCGAAGTGTTTCGCACAGGGCACCGCCAATGGGGATTTATTGTAAACGCCAAGCTCTGCCGCCTATTTGTAGGACTGCACACCGTGATGGCTTCCAGAAATACTACCCGCAGTATCCATGAATGATCTGGGGATTAAAAGAGAGTTGAATCCACGTGAAGTGAGTTACCGACGTCGAGAACACTGAACACACAGCCAACGTACTGTACTGGACAGTACATTGTTTATACTGTGTATCAAACCCGAGTGGAATAATTCTGCACGTTTACTTCGAACGCATAACGGTGTAATTTTTGTTGTTGTATTTTAAATGTATTTTTATTTCGCATATAAACCACCAATTATAGAGGTGTCGCTGCGAATGGTGGCCCTTGGGGAGATGAAAGGCGGCGTCACGGCAGCTGCGATTGGCTTGCGCGGGCGTCACGTGACGGGATTTTGGAGGTTCAAGTTCAAGTTAATTTATTAGGTGTAGCCCTGTGAGCCATTCGGCTCTTGAATCGGGTGCAACCGCAACAAAGAAAAAAAAACATGAACAAGAAAACATCTTAAAGTGAATATGTGACTAAATACAAACAGAAAATCCAAGAAAAACAGCAAAATATTGCATAAAAAACACTGTACACCAACGCTGTGCAAAAATCCCAGTGGGATGCAAGTCAAACAACAAAAACAACAACCACAAGACAACTTAGATTAAGGCCATCAGTCTTACTCCGTATTACAACAAACAAACATGGCCAAACCAGTAAACTTTTCGAAATCACCAAAATAAAGCAATGAAACAGTGATCATAGGAACTGTGACGGAATTTTCACAATAAACGACAAACAACATGTACTACCAAACTCTGCAGCCATAGCTGGCTGCATGAGTCACTCCACAACAGCAGGAGCATCAATCGGAGTATTATAATTTTTCATTGCACCTTTAAGATCAGCACACTAAATCAAAACACAGGTCATACTTTGCAGCGATCATCCAGAGCAAAACATTTTATTTTAGGGTGACGCGGATTGAGCGACCGCCGAGTTCGTGAGGATGCGTGGCCAATGGAGAGAGATTCAAACTCTTAGTTTCATACTCAGTGGAGAGATATTCAAACTCTTAGTTTCATACTCAGTGGAGAGAGATTCAAACTCTTAGTTTCATACTCAATGGAGAGAGATTCATACTCTTAGTTTCATACTCAATGGAGAGAGATTCAAGCTCTTAGTTTCATACTCAGTGGAGAGAGATTCAAACTCTTAGTTTCATACTCAGTGGAGAGAGATTCAAACTCTTAGTTTCATACTCAATGGAGAGAGATTCAAACTCTTAGTTTCATACTCAATGGAGAGAGATTCATACTCTTAGTTTCATACTCAATGGAGAGAGATTCAAACTCTTAGTTTCATACTCATTGGAGAGAGATTCAAACTCTTAGTTTCATACTCAATGGAGAGAGATTCAAACTCTTAGTTTCATACTCAATGGAGAGAGATTCAAACTCTTAGTTTCATACTCAATGGAGAGAGATTCAAACTCTTAGTTTCATACTCAATGGAGAGAGATTCAAGCTCTTAGTTTCATACTCAATGGAGAGAGATTCAAACTCTTAGTTTCATATTCATTGGAGAGAGATTCAAACTCTTAGTTTCATACTCAATGGAGAGAGATTCATATTCTTAGTTTCATACTCAGTGGAGAGAGATTCAAACTCTTAGTTTCATACTCAGTGGAGAGAGATTCAAACTCTTAGTTTCATACTCATTGGAGAGAGATTCAAACTCTTAGTTTCATACTCAATGGAGAGAGATTCAAACTCTTAGTTTCATACTCAATGGAGAGAGATTCAAACTCTTAGTTTCATACTCAATGGAGAGAGATTCAAACTCTTAGTTTCATACTCAATGGAGAGAGATTCAAACTCTTAGTTTCATACTCATTGGAGAGAGATTCAAACTCTTAGTTTCATACTCATTGGAGAGAGATTTAAACTCTTAGTTTCATGCTCAATGGAGAGAGATTCAAACTCTTAGTTTCATACTCAATGGAGAGAGATTCAAACTCTTAGTTTCATACTCAATGGAGAGAGATTCAAACTCTTAGTTTCATACTCAGTGGAGAGAGATTCAAACTCTTAGTTTCATACTCAGTGGAGAGAGATTCAAACTCTTAGTTTCATACTCAATGGAGAGAGATTCATATTCTTAGTTTCATACTCAATGGAGAGAGATTCATATTCTTAGTTTCATACTCAATGGAGAGAGATTCAAACTGTTAGTTTCATACTCAATGGAGAGAGATTCATATTCTTAGTTTCATACTCAATGGAGAGAGATTCATATTCTTAGTTTCATACTCAATGGAGAGAGATTCAAACTGTTAGTTTCATACTCAATGGAGAGAGATTCGTCCCCCCCTGGGAAGCACCAAACGCACGCTGAATGTTCTTAATCCACAATACATTCACGCGCGCAAAACAAGGAAACTTGTCAGGTACATTTTATTTAATCATTAACATCTTAAGCTCGGTGAGTGGGCCTTTGCCAGTGCCGGGTTAAGCGAGTGCCGGGCTTGTAGCATATGTTATACAGGTACCCTAAATAAAAAAAAACACAAATATTAAAACACAAATGTTTAACTCGCATAGTAAAGTAATTGTATTGTTTCATTTGCATACAGCCAGACACGACAAATCGCTAATCTTAAACACCCAGTCGTTCATAAAAGTTGAAGGCGGTATAGTACTATAGTAATCGAGCAAGTGCATAATCACTGAACCGGAATTGATAGCTTGAAAGCATTTAGCGCGGGGCCCGTAGCGTATGCAGATACTTTTGCTACTTGGATAATCCGGCACTGGGCCTTGCCCTACGTACGTGTGTACGCGTGTTGAACTTCTTTCGCAGCGTACGTAACGAGCCGTGCTCATCTGAGGTGTGCGGTCGTGGGGGGAGACGACGAACAAATGAGAGGTCAGAGGTGGCTGCCTCTGTGGAGTGCTGGGGTCAGGGCTCAGGCCACTCCTGGTCAGCCATGCGACGCTTCAGAATGGGAATATTGATTTAGACGGCAGGAGAAATCCAACGAGCAACAAAGCTCTTTTCTCACAGACGTCCAGTCGGGGCACGGGGTAAGAGCGTGACCACGACACGACACACACACATCACCCAAACACACGCACAATACAAACTAAACCATCCCCATCCTACCAGGGCGGGTGGGGGTTTGGGGCAGGGAGCGTAAACGTTTGAAGAGTTAATTAAGCGGGCACGGGGGGGGGGTCACGACGATGTTCTCAATGCGACCATGATTGAGGCCAGGGTTCGTGGTGCTCGGGCTGAGCCAGGAGGGAGGCGGTGGTGGTGGTGGTTGTGGCAGCGCTTTAATGAGGGGGTGGCGTTGTTCAGATGGTGTTTTTGAGACATTTTGGGAACGCAGAAAACTCGACGTTACAACAGCGGTGCTCGAGTCTAGATACACGATTAGACCGCTCAGAATGTTCGAGCTCGTGAAATTAAGTCAGTCGAAGTGCGCTGCTATTTTTGAATGCGCTGAAGGCCACGTGACATCACAGGCACACATTTTGCATGTTTTGCAGGTACATTGCTTGCCATTGATCATGTTTAGGCCTTTGCAATCGTTGAGGTGATTATGTATTCAAAATGTATAAAAAAAATAGGAACCATAATTACTTTTCCAAACTGTTACATGATCCATGTATGTATGCTCTATTTGGGAATGCAATTTAGCAACGAAGAGAAATGCTGTTTCATAATTCGTAAACAGGAAACATACTGTACATATAAAATAGATCATCATATCTGCTCTAATAATTGATATTGATATTTTGTTCTCATGTATAACACAACATCTTGTGGTGTGCTTTAATTGCTTATAATCAAATATATTTATTCATCCTGGAAGAATCCGATGAGCTATACAGCTTTACTTTTTGGTTCTTTCGGTGAGCTATGAAGCTATTTTTCACAGATGTTTGGTAGGGGTGGGTCAGAAAGTTACAACAACAAGCAACACAACAACTATGATAGTAGTGCAAAACATAGGAAAGGTAAACAAATGACTAAAAAATAGTAAACCAAATTTTTTTTCTTACCAGGTTAAGCCCACTGAGGTATTAACTTATTTTGTCAGAAGCGACCTAACCACAAGTGATGGCTCAACGAAAGTGGCTTATCGTGTGGACATTTATAGCACATTATTACTTGTATTTTTGTTGCTGCTACAAATGTCCAAAATGATGGGCCACTTGGTTGTTGAGCTCTCATTTGTGGCCAGGTTGCTTCTAAAAAATAAGTCAATAACTCAGTGGGCTTTGCCTAGTAGGATGGGGATGGTTAAGTGTTGTATTCGTTTGTGTTTGGGTGATTTGTTTACCTTTCTTGTCCTTTGCACTACTATCGTGTTTTTGTGCGGTTTGTTGTTGTAACGTTCTTACCCCATGCCCCTACTGGACATCTGTGAAAAGGAGCTTTAGAGCTCATCGGATTCCTCCTGCAGTCTAAATAAATATTCTCATGCTGATCGCAGCCAATGTCAGTGTCTTGTTCTGTGTAAATGGGGACCTGGCGTTGCAAGTCCACGCACCGCAGGGGGGGACACGAGGCACCTGGACATCGCGCCGCTCGCAACGAGCGTTGCCGTCCTCGCAATTGTGGGTACAGATTTAACCGTGGCACCCTCAAGAGTTTAATACAGAGCCCTATTACCCGCACACACAACCCCGTTATCTACCATCAAGATGTGCATTACATCGCTCATCTCTCTCTGTCTCTCTCTGCCATAGCTTATCGCGGTACTGGTTAACACAGTAGCTCTTAGATGTGGCCGGCAGTTGTTCGCTTGTCGGTGGAAGTTTGGACCTGGGTGGAAAAGTTTATAAGTTTGGACAGCTGTGATTTAAAGAGTGATAGAGCAATTGTTGAAACAATGCACTTAAAGAGCCGACACACGTCACTTTATACAAACATTTTTTTCCTTGTAAATATACTTGTCCAATGTGGTAATAGAGCGGCCTGTTTATTAGTTTTACGAACTTTTAATCTTGAGATCTGTGCAGCTAATAAATCTTGAGAGAGGCCGTGGCCGAAGCGTGGGCTCCGCAAGGCGACCACCCCGTCGCGGTTCAGCGTCGATCGCCCGGCCCTTGCTCGTGCTCACCGCACGGGACACGGGGAATTGTCTGCGCTTCAAATCGAAAGCGAAATCAACGTCGTGATGGAGAAATATCTACCTTTGGGTGATTAATAAAACACGTTGGTGCTTCCACTCTCTCTCTATCTCTGCAGTTAGCGGTTTACCAATTGTCGTCATACTTCAACCTAACGGAGTGATGACGATGACTGAGCAACAGTCATTGAAAGTTCTCTCTCAGAGTCTCCATCTATCTCTGTCAGTCTGCCTGCCTCAATGTCTGTCTCTCTCTGTCAGTGAGTCAGTTATTTAAACTAGGTAAGTTTATTTAAACTAGGTAAGAGTCCATAGACAGTAAAACGTGTATTTTTCAGTCTGTTGAACACAGTACGGAGAATGATTCTTGTAATTTTTTTGCTGTTAGCAGTTTCCATTTCTTTTCTCCTGCCTGTTTCTGTCAATGATCGGTCCAATGCTGGGCCAGTTTTTTTCTGTGTTTAGTTTGTTGTCCTTCCCACGCACCTCCAGTTAGCACGGTTGGCTACGTACGGTGCGAAAGTAGTTCAACGTACATACACAGGTGTGCGCGTGAGGTATGGGCAGTGCCTCTAGCCACGGGGCCACAGTAGAGTGGTGGATACCAACAACAGCGCCACAGCCGCCCTCCTTGACTGGCACCGGTAGAGTGACAAATACTCAGGTGGCAGGACGCCAATAGATTTTGCCTGTGTTTACCGCCACATTTTCAGCCGTGGCATATTTTGCTAATGGTATTTGTGCAGGCCACTTTTACGAATACAATTTTAGTTTAAAATAATTGTCAATCTATCTTTCGTCCATGTGTGCTTTGAGAGGCGAACATTTGTTTGGGCCGTTTTTTAATGGCAACTGCTTTTCTTTTTTAAATGGTTGGCTGTGAAAGCAGCACTGCTGTTGCTTCACTTGCACTGGGCACCAGGGTCTTCGGTTACTCCGGAAATAAATCGGCGACCAGCCTGGACCTTGCGCTGTTGATACAACTCTGTTTTTCGTTTTGGTTAGGGTCCACCTTTTTTTCCCGAAACGTGCACGCTATACGTAATATACCGCTTCCTTTTGAGAGGGAAAACGTCAAACGGCGAACTCTCACGAGGCAGACGCGGCAGCTGAGCTCCTGCCAACCGGCGGCGGTGGTGCCGTTCTTCCCAAATCGTTTTACTCCCGGCTTTAACGATTTAATTACAGAGCTGCTTTTCCTGCACTACGTGTGCTGTGCGTGTATATATCAGCTCCCCCGGACTGCTGCACCGTGTTTTTCCTTTTGTGCACACTTTCTGCGATTAAATTGTCTGCGCGGGTTTGCAAAAAACAGATGTCAAGTGAGATATCAATCTCAGCACTCAGGAGAATTAAAGAGGCGGTGCTGATTGCAGAGAAATTTTATTTCAGGAGGAGCCCTCTATGCTTTTTTTGCAGTCTGCTCCAGACGTTGCATCCTGCCTTGTCGCCTAACACCCCGCGCACAACACGAAATCACCTGGCAGCAGGAGCGGATTTAAGTTAAGACTAAAAGAATGTCATGTAATTGTTGGCCTCACCGCATTTGTGCATCCATCCCTTTTGTGTGACTGGGGACGCTCTCCCTCTCTGTCCCCGATGTTTGTGCAGCCGTTTCAAGTGAAATGTCGCGAATATATTTGCCGCCAAAATTGGGTTGTGAGAATCCTTCTTGGAACTCGCCGATGCGCCGCCGCCGAGACGAGAACAATCAGTGCGTTAAACCCTGGCGCACGCCGTGCAGCAAGGGAAGGGGTTGTTTTGTTGATGTTGTCAGGTGGTGAAGGGTTTCACGACATAGATGTGACCGGTTTTAATTTGTGGCCTTACCCAACAATACATTTCGAATAGTTTATACAGAGTAAGATCAATTGATTTCGATTTAAAGCTTTCGTGACTGCAGGGATTCATCTTCTTGGTTCTTTCGGTAAAGTCACGTAGAATGGAAATAATAAAATAATAAAAATAAAACGTAACAGAGTCTGTCTTCTCGACACACCTGTTCTCCACCTGAAGACGGCTGTTTGCGTTGTGGCCGAAACGTCGTGAGAATAATTTTATTATGTTTTATTTTTATAATTTTATTATTTCCATTCTACGTGACTTTACCGAAAGAACCAAGAAGAAGATCAATTGAATCTTGTTATGTAAACTACGAGGTGGAGTGGCGACGCACTTGGTTAAGCGCATTGCATTAAGGACCCGTGATCTGAGTTTGCTTCCCGACCAAGGCTAACATTAGTTTTCACTCGCATCTCAACTGTTCCTGGGGCGTACCTCTCTACCTTGCACTGTGTGGTGAGCTGTAGTCAAACAACCCCCCAAAGTGTTCCTTAAATTGTTGTCGTTTGTGAATTGTAAATTACTGGTGGCAATTGTGCAGAACCGCAACGGCCTTGCACCAACGAGTTCGGAATCGAGAAGTTTAACCGTACAATCAAGAGTTCAACAGTGGAAGGAAAATGGGCTCTAAGATACATTTAACTATGGTGAAGATTATTTGTTTATGTGAAATATATATTTCCAGCATTTGCCAAATTCATGTCCAGGACTCTATAATTCTGGTATACAATAATTTATCCATGTAGAAATGATTGTGATCACAGTAAATCATTGTGATTTCGTACATAGAAAATGTGGTATTACCACTAGAGTCGGTTTACATTAAATATAAAAAATAGAGCAATGTGGTTGGATGGATGGTGGGAAAGTATAATTTTAACTGCCAAACTCTCCTCTTCCAAGTTTGCTACCAGAGCTTCTTCGTGTGTGCAGTGGCACCGTGCTCTAGGCAGGGTGCTCTAGGCAGGGTGCTCTAGGCAGGGTGCTCTGGGCAGGGTGCTCTAGGCAGGGTGCTCTAGACGGGGCGCTCTAGGCAGGGTGCTCTAGACGGGGCGCTCTAGGCAGGGTGCTCTAGACGGGGCGCTCTAGGCAGGGTGCTCTAGGCAGGGTGCTCTAGGCAGGGTGCTCTAGACGGGGCGCTCTAGGCGGGGCGCTCTAGGCAGGGTGCTCTGGGCAGGATGCTCTAGGCTGGGTGCTCTAGTTAGCGTGCTCTAGGCGGTGCTCTAGACAGGGTGCTCTAGGCAGGGTGCTCTGGGCAGGGTGCTCTAGGCAGGGTGCTCTGGGCAGGGTGCTCTGGGCAGGGTGCTCTGGGCGGGGTGCTCTAGGCAGGGTGCTCTAGGCAGGGTGTTCTAGTTAGCGTGCTCTAGGCGGGGTGCTCTAGGCGGGGTGCTCTAGGCAGGGTGCTCTAGGCGGGGTGCTCTAGGCAGGGTGCTCTAGGCAGGGTGTTCTAGTTAGCGTGCTCTAGGCGGGGTGCTCTAGGCAGGGTGTTCTAGTTAGCGTGCTCTAGGCGGGGTGCTCTAGGCAGGGTGCTCTAGGCGGGGTGCTCTAGGCAGGGTGTTCTAGTTAGCGTGCTCTAGGCAGGGTGCTCTAGGCAGGGTGCTCTAGGCAGGGTGCTCTAGTTAGCGTGCTCTAGGCAGGGTGCTCTAGGCGGGGTGCTCTAGGCAGGGTGCTCTAGGCAGGGTGCTCTAGTTAGCGTGCTCTAGGCGGGGTGCTCTGGGCAGGATGCTCTAGGCAGGGTGCAGGGTGCTCTGGGCAGGGTGTTCTAGGCGGAGTGCTCTAGTTAGCGTGCTCTAGGCGGTGCTCTAGGCGGGGTGCTCTAGGCAGGGTGCTCTAGTTAGCGTGCTCTAGGCGGGGTGCTCTAGGCAGGGTGCTCTAGGCAGGGTGCAGGGTGCTCTAGGCAGGGTGCTCTAGGCAGGGTGCTCTAGTTAGCGTGCTCTAGGCAGGGTGCTCTAGGCGGGGTGCTCTAGGCAGGGTGCTCTAGGCAGGGTGTTCTAGTTAGCGTGCTCTAGGCGGGGTGCTCTAGGCAGGGTGTTCTAGTTAGCGTGCTCTAGGCGGGGTGCTCTAGGCAGGGTGCTCTAGCGGGGTGCTCTAGACAGGGTGCTCTAGGCAGGGTGTTCTAGTTAGCGTGCTCTAGGCAGGGTGCTCTAGGCAGGGTGCTCTAGTTAGCGTGCTCTAGGCAGGGTGCTCTAGGCGGGGTGCTCTAGGCAGGGTGCTCTAGGCAGGGTGCTCTAGTTAGCGTGCTCTAGGTGGGGTGCTCTGGGCAGGATGCTCTAGGCAGGGTGCAGGGTGCTCTGGGCAGGGTGTTCTAGGCGGAGTGCTCTAGTTAGCGTGCTCTAGGCGGTGCTCTAGGCAGGGTGCTCTAGGCAGGGTGCTCTAGTTAGCGTGCTCTAGGCGGGGTGCTCTAGGCAGGGTGCTCTAGGCAGGATGCTCTAAGCAGGGTGCAGGGTGCTCTGGGCAGGGTGCTCTAGGCGGGGTGCTCTAGGCAGGGTGCTCTAGACAGGATGCTCTAGGCAGGGTGCAGGGTGCTCTGGGCAGGGTGCTCTAGGCAGGGTGCTCTAGTTAGCGTGCTCTAGGCGGGGTGCTCTAGGCAGGGTTCTCTAGGCAGAGTGCTCTAGGTAGGGTGCAGGGTGCTCTAGGCAGGGTGCAGGGTGCTCTAGGCAGGGTGCTCTAGGCAGGGTGCAGGGTGTTCTAGGCGGGGTGCTGTAGGCAGGGTGCTCTAGGCAGTGCGCTCTAGACAAGGTGCTCTGGGCAGGGTGCTCTAGGCAGGGTGCTCTAGGCAGGGTGCAGGGTGCTCTAGGCGGGGTGTTCTAGGCAGGGTGCTCTAGGCAGGGTGCTCTAGGCAGGGTGCAGGGTGCTTTAGGCGGGGTGTTCTAGGCAGCGTGCTCTAGGCAGGGTGCTGTAGGCGGGGTGCTCTAGGCAGGGTGCTCTAGGCAGGGTGCAGTGTGCTCTAGGCAGGGTGCTCTAGGCAGCGTGCTCTAGGCAGGGTGTTCTAGGCAGGGTGCAGGGTGCTTTAGGCGGGGTGTTCTAGGCAGCGTGCTCTAGGCAGGGTGCTGTAGGCGGGGTGCTCTAGGCAGGGTGCTCTAGGCAGGGTGCAGGGTGCTTTAGGCAGGTTGCTCTAGGCAGCGTGCTCTAGGCAGGGTGCTCTATGCATCGTGCTCTAGGCAGTGTGTTCTAGGCAGGGTGCTCTGGGCAGGGTGTTCTAGGCAGGATGCTCTAGGCAGGGTGCAGGGTGCTCTGGGCAGGGTGCTCTAGGCAGGGTGCTCTAGTTAGCGTGCTCTAGGCGGGGTGCTCTAGGCAGGGTGCTCTGGGCAGGGTGCTCTAGGCAGGGTGCAGGGTGCTCTATTCAGGGTGCTCTGGGCAGGGTGCTCTAGGCAGGGCGCTCTATTCAGGGTGCGCTGGGCAGGGTGTTCTAGGCAGGATGCTCTAGGCAGGGTGCAGGGTGCTCTGGGCGGGGCGCTCTAGGCGGGGTGCAGGGCGCTCTAGGCGGGGTGCAGGGTGCTCTAGGTGGGGTGTTCTAGGCGGGGTGCAGGGTGCTCTAGGCAGGGTGTTCTAGGCGGGGCGCTCTAGGCGGGGTGTTCTAGGCAGGGTGCTCTGGGCGGGGCGCTGTAGGCAGGGTGCTCTAGGCGGGGTGCAGGGTGCTCTAGGCAGGGTGTTCTAGGCAGGATGCTCTAGGCGGGGTGTTCTAGGCGGGGTGCTCTGGGCGGGGTGCTCTAGGCAGGGCGCTCTGGGCAGGGTGCTCTAGGCAGGGTGCTCTGGGCGGGGCGCTGTAGGCAGCGATGGGCTCGTGTGCACCCCGCGACTCAAAGGCGTCTCGGGTAGGTAGCTGGGTGAGGCCTCGTCTGCAAAAGTGGGTTGCAGTTTTTATGCGTTACCTATTGAGATGGGAGATATCGCCGAGAAAATAACGAAACCGTTAAAAGGAGAGAGCGAAACCCGTGGGATGGAGGGTTTGCGACCATATTTACATTTTAATTCTTTTGATCGTGGAAAAAAACATACAGTCCACTGTGCGCCATTCTATTTGAGGAAAGCCTCCAATGCAGGAATGGTATTTATATATTCATCCTTGCAGTCTGGTTTGGAAACGTGGTTTATAAACTGGAATTATAAAAAAAGTTGGTAACTATATTCTTGTAAATTAATAAATTCACATCATGCATGTAACGATGCTTAATTTTGTTACTTAAAATTATATCCCACGTTATATTCGATTAGATGTATATCCTGTGTGTATATACACAGTAGCTGGCACTGGGTGCCTGAGCCGTGAGCCGTGCCGCCCGAACCTTCAGACAGGCACCACTCACCACTCACTCACCACACACTACACACTCACCACTCACTACACACTCACCACACACTCACCACTCACTCACCACACACCACTCACTCACCACTCACTCACCACTCACTACACACTACACACTCACCACTCACTCACCACTCACTACACACTCACCACTCACTACACACTCACTACACACTCACCACTCACTCACCACACACTACACACTCACCACTCACTCACCACTCACTCACCACTCACTACTCACTACTCACTCCCCACTCACTACACACTCACCACTCACTACACACTCACCACACACTCACCACTCACTCACCACACACCACTCACTCACCACTCACTACACACTACACACTCACCACTCACTACACACTCACCACTCACTCACCACTCACTCACCACACACTACACACTCACCACTCACTCACCACTCACTCACCACTCACTACTCACTACTCACTCACCACTCACTACACACTCACCACTCACTACACACTCACCACACACTCACCACTCACTCACCACACACCACTCACTCACCACTCACTACACACTACACACTCACCACTCACTACACACTCACCACTCACTCACCACTCACTCACCACACACTACACACTCACCACTCACTCACCACTCATTCACCACACACTACACACTCACCACTCACTCACCACTCACTACACACTCACCACTCACTCACCACTCACTACACACTCACCACTCACTACACACTCACCACACACTCACCACTCACTCACCACACACCACTCACTCACCACTCACTCACCACTCACTACACACTACACACTCACCACTCACTACACACTCACCACACACTCAACACTCACTCACCACTCACTACACACTCACCACTCACTCACCACTCACTCACCACTCACTACACACTCACCACTCATCAGACACTCACCACTCACTCACCACTCACTACACACTCACCAGACACTCACCACTCACTCACCACTCACTCACCACTCATTACACACTACACACTCACCACTCACCAGACACTCACCACACACTCACCACTCACTCACCACTCACTACACACTCACCACTCACTCACTACAAACTCACCAGACACTCACCACTCACTCACCACTCACTCACCACTCACTACACACTCACCAGACACTCACCACTCACCACACACTCACCACTCACTCACCACTCACTACACACTCACTACACACTCACCACTCACTCACCACTCACTCACCACACACTCACCACTCACCAGACACTCACCACTCACTCACCACTCACTACTCACTCACCACTCATTCACCACTCACCACTCACCTGACACTCACCACTCACCAGACATTCACCACTCACCACTCACCAGACACTCAGCACTCACCAGACACTCACCACTCACTCACCACTCGCCACTCACCACTCACCACTCACTCACTCACCAGACACTCACCACTCACTCACCACTCACTCACCACTCACTCACTCACCACTCACTCACCACTCACTCACCAGACACTCACTCACCACTCACCACTCCCCACTCACCACTCACCAGACACTTACCACTCACCAGACACTCACCACTCACCACTCACTCACCACACACTCACCACTCACCAGACACTCACCACTCACTCACCACACACTCACCACTCACTCACCAATCACTCACCAGACACTCACCACTCACTCACTCACCACTCACTCACTCACCACTCACCTGACACTCACCACTCACCAGACACTCACCAGACACTCACCACTCACTCACCAGACACTCACCACTCACCACTCACTCACCACTCACTCACCACTCACCTGACACTCACCACTCACCTGACACTCACCACTCACCACTCACCAGACACTCACCACTCACTCACCACTCACCAGACACACTCACCACCCACAATACACTCACCAATAACCATACACAAACCAAAGACAAAAGATCCCCCGTGTAGCCTTGACTGACTGTTGGGTCAAGTGCTATTAGTGTGTAGCACCTATGAAGGCCAGCACGGCACATCAGGTACTCATTTGAGGCTGAGTCGACCTAGGGGAGGCCCAGGACCGGTTCGCAGCGCGCTACCGGCTACACGACCACTCCCCCCCATACACACTCACAAGACAGAAGACAGCAGACCCACCCATCACCACTCATTAGACAACACTTTGAATGAGCCCTGACTTGACTTTCAACTCTCCAGTGCATGACTCAAGTGCGCTGACTGACAGACAAATGTGAGATGCACACTGCCACTCCAGCAGGCATATCGCTCATTGTGATCAGCATGTGGCTATGCTGTTTTGAACTTGGTCAGTGGTAATTGGTCATACGTAGTTCACCCTCCATACCACAGGTCGCTCTGTCTTCTCCCGGTCAGGGTATTCCCGACTTGACCGCACGTGACGGAGTATACTCAAGTGCTGTGACTGGCTTGCAGACTCACAAATCACTTTTGGAGTACATCCGTAATTATTGTTTTGTTTATCATGCAGTTTTAAATAACGTCGTAGAATGCCCTACTGCTGCCGTTTGCGTGGATGTCTCTGCACACCTACGTACGTATGTTGAACTTCCTTTACACCGTACGTAGCCAACCATGCTAATCGGAGTTCCGGGGGAAGGACAACAGACTATACACAAAAAGCAATTTTAAAGAAATTGATTAAAAAAATCGTTTTTTTAAACGAGTTTAGTTTGTTGTCCTTTCGCTGCGCCTCCGATTAGCTCGGTTGGCTACGTCCAGTACCTCTCACCCCTCGGAATCCATCCGTATCTGGGTGGTGGAGCAGCAGTATTTTGTCTTTGTGCATAAGCAGCGCGACGTCTGTAAACACGTTACGGCGATACAAGGCAGAGAAATCGAACCATTCAACACATCCATGAAAAAGTAATTTGCAGTTAGAGCGTTCTCCGTATACACATTCATGATGAGAGCAAATTAAAAGATAACACAACTACGGTATTACTCATTCATGGCGGGTAGTTAAATTGGCAGGGACAGCTTGAGTTTTTGTCTTATGTCAAAACGAGCTTTTATTTTATAATTAATACTCATTGCACATTAATTGCAAATTAACTTTGTTTTACATGAAAGCAGAGCATCCAAGTCGCTGGCCACTGATCGCTTGGGTTAATCTTTAAAATGACAGCAAACTCCATGTGGATCACAGAGCTCAGTGATGCCGCCTTGTCCTCACCGCACCTCCGACTAGCACGGTTGTTCACGTACGGTGCGAAAGAAGTTCAACGTACACGACACCGCTACGTACGTGCGTACAGAGCGAGAGTTCTTGGGGGGGGGGGCGGACACTGGGGGTCTGCGCCTACCAACAGACTCCCCCCGCACCCCCTGCCCAGGAGCCTCACCGCTTCCTCTGCATCTCGGAGCTGAGTTTGCGCACAGCGGGAGTCCAGTGAGTTACTGCTGGCCAAGACTAATGACAGAATCTCTTGAAATTGAGAGAACTAAAACATTTTAATTGTAACGGTTCTGGTAGCTACAGGCTTAGTGCTGCTTGCAAGCGCATTATCAAGGAATACACTGCTTAATTGCATGCCTATGTTGATGGTGATAACTGTGAGAAGCCAATAATAGGTCTTGCATATCCTCTGGATACTCTTGAGATTAACATAAGATACATGCGTAATGCACATACATTTTGTATGCTGAGTAACTGTGAAAAACCCACCTAATGATAATCGATATCCATTGTAATTTATATGACTACATTAACCCCCCTCCCTCTGGTCTTTGCACCTTTGCACAGTGACCACATCACATTTACTCCTACCTCTATTTAAGTCCAAAACAGGAGGAGGATTTCTCCACAATTTTTGCTGTCACCTTACGAGGCTGGTTGTATTTACCGGCAAAACGTCACGGTAGTCAAATAGTAAATGTTGTACTGTAGTGGGTTTACTCTCCAACACACAGGCGGTGTGCTGAACTAGTAACTCATTGTCATGTTCTGTTTACGTGACAAACCTGACTCAATTGGCTGTGTCGGTTGGTGGCGGGTTTAACGACACATTTATATTCACGCAATATAACCCCCCAAGAAAACCTCTTATGGATCTTTTGTCCCTCGAAACGAGCAGCGATAAAACACGCACGTGTCTGTCGCATAACAACGCGTGATAAAGACGCGCATTGCTGTAACACGCGTGCCACATCGCACGCGTCTCGTCACGATTGCTTGCATTTGAAATGCACGCATGTCTGTCATATCACGCGCGTCATGTCGTATCAGACGCGTCTTGTCGTATCCCATGCGTAGATGAAATACAGGCGTGTCTGTCGTACCGCACGCACGAGTGTCGTATTGCACACGCGTTTTTTCACCGTCGGTCTCGTGCGGCCGCGCTGAGCCCCCCCGGCCCTTGGCTCTCCACGGGGTGGCCGCTCGCGATCGAAGGTGGACCGGGATCAGCGTCGTGAAGTAGAGACGGACCACAACTTGAGCGTAGATTAGAAAGGTTGAGTGGAACTAAAAACTGAACGGTGTGCAAAGGCGCAAGCGTGGAGTGATGCATATTCGGGAATCACTTCGAGAGAGGGGAAGAGTTAACATGTGGATTAGAGAACACAACGCGGGACGATGACGCCCTTCGACCCGTTGATGAGAATTGGCTTTGGGGGGGGGGGGGGCGGTGACGAGAAGGGATGCTGGCCAGTTGTGAATAACGATGGAGTGGCAATGACGAAGGAACGTTATTTTGAAACGTCGTACTCAGATTGTAAATGTTGTGGCTTGGCTCTCCAACACACTGGTGTGCTGCACTAGTGACGAATTGGCACGTTCTGTTTACGTGACAACCCTTACGAGTCGGCTGTGTCGGGTGGTGGCGGGTTTTAACGACACATTTTATATTTACGTGAAGGAACGTGCCAGAGAGCACATCCACCAGGGAGGTGGAGCGATGGGACCTGCTTGTGTGCAAGTGCCGGGTGGAACGTTATCGTATATCGCAGGCTTGTGAGAGATAACAGTTTGGAGAGGGCTTTCTGCAGCAGTGGCTGGATACAATATTTTTTCCAGCGCTCTCATCTTCTTTACAACCAACGCTGACCAGCGTGATGAAGTACGGTCAAGCGGCCCGCATGACTGACTTGGCACGGTCGAGGCATTTATTCAGCAGTGGATTGATAAAGGCTGAAAATTAGATTCTAACTACTACTACGACCGTTTATATATGTAGGATGAACTGATTTATAAAATGACAAGGTTACCAACTGGATTCCACAACTTGCAGGAGCCGCAGACAATGCGGATAGACGTCGCAGTATGTCGAACTTCCGCACCTTGCGCAGCCAACCGTGCTAATCGGAGACATTGCTCCGTACCCTTTCGGTCGCCCCTCCATTTTACTTTGACAGGCGTGGAAGCGCCGGGGGAATCTGTTCCCCTGTTGGGCTTCAGGAGGGAGCTGCTACTCTTCGTGCTGCTGTCCCAGCCGTGCTCACTGCCCGCTGCACACTCCCCGCTGCACGCTGCACACATTGCCTGCTGCCTGTCTTCCCAAGCCGCCGGTTTATTTTTGTGAACAGTAGCAGAGCACTCGCACAGTAGCGTGGCAATACTAAAAAATAGCAGCGACGACACCGCACCCAGCGGTTTCCTGGAAACCGCGCAGAGAGAATCTACAAAATGACGCGGCTCTTGGGCCGGGGGGGGGGCCTCATTTCTTCTGTCGCCTTGGGCAGTGCCAACCTAAAGCGTGCGTCACGGCTCGTACGCATCGTCGGCTGTTGTCACGTTACGGTGCTGCTGAGCATAGTGAGGCGTTTTCAAATCTTTCTTTTTATCGTCATATTCGAGCGCCTAATGACTGCAAAAAAAAGAGTCGTCCTCGTCCGTGATATAAAACGGAGTTACAAAGCAATGGAGGTGGCAAAAATACATTTTACAGGACACCCAAGGGCCCTGGATTGCAAAACGCTGAGACACGGTACCCTGCGCTGCAAACACCTGCTGTTGGGAACGCGGTCACAGATGTGCCCGTGCACAATTGTGTGAGCGGCCATTCTTCCTCATCACCTACTTGGAGACGCTTAAAGGAAAGAAATGTTCCACGAGACCATATGATCAGGAGAGTACATTAAATTTGCATAACCTATGAACTAGGCCTGCAAATTGCAGGCCTCTTTTTTTTTAAATGTGACTCTTGGCATCGTCTTCATTCGGAATGCATCCGCTCTGAATGGATGTGCATCATGCGAGGACGTATCGGGTAAATATTTAATGAATAATAGAGCAGTAAATAAAGAATATGATCCACCGGCGTGGCTCATTGTTACGGCAGGAACAGTTAGGCGGTCACAAATCGCCATTTCCACCATGAATTATTAAGAGCCAATTATTGACCAGAGGTCGTTCGTTTAAACAATTTATATCCAGGATAAGAGTGGTAGTGGTACGCTAATTACAGTGGCCCGCTGGATGCGTGCGTGCAGCCCGAGCAGGGACGGTGGCCCCGCGCGGTGGCGCCGCGTCGGCGTTTTTGCACGAGCCCTCGCTGGGTTCACGTCCCGTGAGCACAAATGTCGAAGCGCGTTCAACCGGCGGCTCGTGCAGGCTCTCTTTGGGTTGCTATTTGAAGTCGAAAAATTATCAGTGGCTCAATTGAAAAGAATAAACTTAAATTAAATACGAGTATAAAAACTATTTTAAAAAAATACAAACCATTTTTATTTTACCAGGTAAGGCCCACTGAGCGATGTCGCTCTTTTTCAGAAGCGACCTGGCCACAAATTATAGCTCAACGAAGTGGCTTATCATCATTTGGCAATTTATTGCAGCCAAACACTCTAAACGCATGATGTTGATTCCACACCACCACAGGAAGAGAGACACGAAAACTCCAAATATACATCAGGTGTCAGGGTCAGGATCATACCAGGAGAGGTAGTTAACATATCACCACCGTGATAGTGAGATTCTGGTTATGTTACTTAAATTAACTACAAAATACACATACGCACGTATGTACAGTATATATATTTACAACTCTTATTTCTGGAAATGTATTTTATCAATATTATTGTTTGGGCACTTTTTTTGGTTTCCTCTGCAATGCGGTGGTGTTTCCTCTTGCTTCATCGTAGTGCTTCATTGTAATCTTATAGCTTTTGTAATTTCGGTGACCCGAGCCACTTTGGCAAATGAGCCTTAGCCTAGTCTCTCGAGTGTTCTCGCCCGGTTAAATAACCTTGTCCATATGCACGTGCTTGATATTCTTTCAACCCAGTTTAACGCCGAGTAGGCTCTCGCGAGCAATATCCATCAGAGGTTTTTTTGGGTTAGATTGCGTAAACATAAATGTGTCGTTAAACCCGACACCCTCCGACACAGCCAATTCATAAGGTTTGTCGCGTGGATTTTTCTCCGGGTCCTCCGGTTTTTCCCTCCACATTTAGAAAGACGCTTTTAGAGTATTTGGTTGCTCTAGATTTCAGCCACGTCTTTGAGATATCATTTGTGGCCAGGTCGCTTATGATTAAAGAGCTACATAGCTCAGTGGGCCTAACCTGGTAACATAAATAATTTAGTTTACATAGTTTATAACAAAGTAGAACTCCTCTTGTCCACATTAGCATTTTGGGATTATACGATCATTTCCAATTACCTGCAAAATCCTTCGATTCGTCGAAAACAATCTGTGAACAAGTGCCGCTAATCGGGTGAATATGCCATCCGTTGTTATTGACAGCGGAATCATTACTCGCGGTTAGGGAGAAATCGTCCACAGAATAATAATTTCAAGCATCAGCAAAATATATTATTGTTATCACTGTCTCAGGAGAACCGGTGTTGTCACCACCGGCGGCTGTGGCATGCGCACTGAGGATCAAGGGAATCGACTGCTGCTCAGATCAAAGGCAGACGATTACTCTGCAGATGGAGGCCGATAGCCCTGTGCAGATCAAAGGGATTGACCGCTCCCCAGATCAAAGGGAGCGGGGCTCTCCTCATAGCAAGCAGGGCGGTGAATTATGCCGATTTGTAAAACTGACGCAACCCAATAACAATGTGGTAGCCATTGAATATGGAGAGATACTGCAAATAAATGAAATCAATGGGGAGGAAGATACCAGCCGAGTTTAGCTTGGAAGCAGCTGCTACGTCCCAGAACGTGCGGGACTCGCTTGCATCTTCCCACGCACTCCTGCAGGGACCAGGTCGCAGCCTAGTGTCGAGCACAGTCGTTCGGCTCAATGGGTGACGTTCAAATCGTCGTTAACAACTTGTTTGGTTGGGACTGAAAATTAGAGGTCACTAGCCCACAGATGCATGCGGAACTCCTCAGGCAGCCAATTTCATTCCCAGTCTGGAGCTCTGCTCTGCTCCAGGCTGGCCTGGCACCACGCCTGCACACGTGCCTGGTGCCTAGCTGGCCATGGATGCTCCTACAAGAGAAGCACCGCGTGCTCGGGTTTCGTGTCCAAGCGACACTCACTTCTGGCATGACACTTTTATTTTTATTATCACCACTGCGGTCGTTTACCTCAGGAAAGCCTCACTCAAGACTTGAAGTTGGTTTGTTTTTCTCAGTAGGGGCGGTGATGTTGATGCTGCTGTGCATCATCTCAATTTGCTGCTAATTTTTCAGCTTTGGGATTGTTTGGCCAACACACTGTGTACAGGTCGTGGTTTCTTTAGCTTTGGGAAGACACTGGAGAACCCGGAGGAAACCCTCATGCAGAACAGAACAACAGAACCCAGGCCCTTCTTGCTGTGCGGCAGGAGTGTTACCACTGCGCCACCACCCTGCCGCCACAACTGTTCTTGATCATCGTCATCTGCATCCTTCAGTTGATGCGCAGGCTGCACTTGCTCCACAACACAGCAGTTACGCCTCAAGCTCAGCCACTGGCAGATCCTCGATACAGCTCTGTGCATCTGATTCAGAATGAAAACCCCTCCAGCTAATATTGTGTTGGCCACCATTTTATCCATTACAGTGTGTAACAAAAAAATATGTATTTTTGTTCCTGGGTAGGGATTGTTATTTTCTAGTTGCTTATGTCTCAAAAGTACAGGACAGTGATATTTTGAAATGTACCTATTTTCAATGAGAAAACGTGTACATTTGTGTCATTCCTTCACCTAAAGTCCTGGTCACAAAAGCAAAGTTTGTGGGGAATAATAGCCATTTTTTAATACTTTTGAGGCATAAGCAATTAGAAAATAACACCTACTACCCAGGAACAAAAATCGTGTTACATAGTGTTATTCATCTAACACCGGCGTGCCTGAGTCTATTCAAACCGCTGCCAGGCGTGCTTGCGTGGTAGAGCTTCCATTCATTCGATTGCCCTCTCATCGCTATTCAGACCTTGCCATTCATGTCCACCTCTGGATTTCCTTCCCTCACTTGGGCAATCCCTCTGTCCCACACAACGAATTTCTCAGTTGGGGAAACAATGTGCTCAACCAAACCTCATTCACGGCCACGGCACCTCAGCGGAGCGAGTTCGACCGCGGAGGCCTCGTTAAGCCGACGCCTCAGCCAGCACGGGACATTGTGTGGCTTGGTGGCTCATAGTCCACTTAGGGGAGGTGCGTCCCTTCGCTCCCTTTGCCTGTGGATGTCGTGGGGGCTGCTCGAGGCTCGTTAGTCACTGCTATCGCCATCAGTGCCCCAGGTCCCACTGCCCCGTTGCCCTGCCTGGGAGTGCCATTGCTCGTCGGCCCTGAGTGGTTGATCCCCCATCCACCCACCCACTCATCCACCCACTCAGCCACTCACCCACCCATCCAGCCACTCACCCACGCAGCCACTCACCCACCTACCCACCCACCCACTCATCCATCCACCCACCCAGCCACTCACCCACTCACCCACCCACTCACCCACCACTCACCCACGCACCAACTTCACATTAGGATGTGTGGCCAGCACCCGCTGACGGTGTGTGTCATGGTTTTTTTTGTAATCTGTGGAAGGAAACCAGAGAGAGCCCAGAGGAAACCCACACAGAACAGAGGGAGAACATACGGACCGCACACAGGAAGAAGGTGCCCGAGTTGGGAATGTAACCCAGGGCCCTCTTGCTGTGGGGCACCAGGGTTACCATTGCGCTACCCAGCCACCCAAAGGATTATATATATATATATGTTTGATAATGAGTGAAGGAGATTATATATTTCCCAAGTACTCTATAACTACATTATAATGTTTTCATTGATAAATAACAAACCATGTACTATACCGTATGGATTTGATGAGCTATCTCCGCGATTTAATGAGGTTATTGATTGTAACGAGGGGTGGGGAATCCCACAAAAGGACATTTGGTTTTTGTCACCATTTTTTCTTGTTGTTGTACACAATCGGAGCAGAGATGACCAAACATTGACGGCTCCCTCCACACCACTGTAACACGTCACCACCGCCGCAGTGGCAGCTCAAACTGTTTGGCCCACAATGCAGCTGTAGGCAGCACCTGATTGGTGAGCGGTAAGGGCAGCACACAGCAGGGGCTGTTTACACCCAGCCCTGTCTGTTTACACCCAGCCCTATCTGTCTACACCTAGCCCTTTTCACATCCAGCCCTATCTGTCTACACCCAGCCCTATCTGTGTACACCCAGCCCTATCTGTTTACACCCAGCCCTATTCACACCTAGCCCTATCTGTTCACACCCAGCCCTATCTGTTCACACCCAGCCCTATTCACACCCAGCCCTATCTGTGAATATCCTCACTTTCCTGCATTAAAAATGAATCAATAATTATTTGTACATTTGGTAATTTCTATAGCGGCAAGGCTATAACCATGAAGCAAGGTGCTGCATTTTATAGGGAATGATCTGCAGTAGTTTCACTCTCGGGGCAATGTCCGCAGTGTGTTATCCCAATTAGTTTATTTGCGGGTAATATTTTGTGGAATTTGGCAGATTTGGAACATGGTGCCGGCACGCATTGGCCGACTATTTCGAATGACGCCTCATATTTTACAGTGAATACACCGCAGTAATAACCAGGGTCGCCTCCTGGACCTGATCTGCGAACCTCTGCAAGCGCTGTGGATGGGGCCATGTCATCACTGCCAATGCTGCACATGTCTGCTGCACGCGTCTGCTGAACGTGTCTGCTGTGCACTGGTGCTGCACACATCTGCTGCACGCGTCTGCTGTGCACTGGTGCTGCACACGTCTGCTGCACGTGTCTGCTGTATAATACTGCTGCACTCATCTGCTGCACGCGTCTGCTTAATGTACCTGCTGCACAATGCTGCTGCACACGTCTGATGCATGCTGCTTCACTCATCTGCTGCACAGTCTGCTTAATGTAACTGCTGCACAATGCTGCTGCACACGTCTTATGCATGCTGCTTCACTCATCTGCTGCACAGTCTGCTTAATGTACCTGCTGCACAATGCTGCTGCACACGTCTTATGCATGCTGCTTCACTCATCTGCTGCACAGTCTGCTTAATGTACCTGCTGCACAATGCTGCTGCACTCGTCTTATGCATGCTGCTTCACGTGTCTGCTGCACGTGCCTGCTGCGTGCTCACGGCAGCTTCAAGCAGCTCAGTCTGCAAGGCGCTAATTTGGTGATGAGACTTCACTGTCAGTCATCTCTCCTTTTGCGGTGCAAGAAAATTGCCAAAATACTGACAAAGAATCAAATGTTACATGCACCGTCACCCACGGCAGTGAAGCCTCCGTACGTAGCACTTGCTCAACACGCAGTGACGCGTAACCATTAACAGTCATAAATGTTGTCAGTTGTTGCCTTAATATGAGGCTTTCAGAAGTATAAATATGGCAGTGAAAGCAGATCTTCCACAAAGGCTCGGGAAAATACCGGTCCACGCATGGCGGAGAACATTCTTCGACCGAATATCGATTGCATTGGGTAGCGATTATGGAGCGTGAATGAGAGAGCGTGAGTCAGGATTTAACCTTTGGTAGTGGCTCCGTGAGGTTCAAGACAAGGCCGGGAACTCAGTGGTGACAGCGTCGCCAAAATTTCCGGTGTAGCTGATGAGAATGAATGGAACAACATGGAGGAAGGTACAGAGGGGGTGCAATCTTGACTTAGAGTGTACCGCAGTTGTGGGGATCGAGTAGAACCCCTTTTAACGAGCACCCTGTTAACGACTCACCGCTTAACGACGGGCCTCCATAGAGCCCAATGTGTAGTATATAATGTAGTGTATAGTAGTGCAGTGTATTGTAGTGTATAGCAGTCTAGTGTATAGTAGTGTACTGTATCGTAGTCTAGTGTATAGTAGTGTAGTGGATAGTGTAATGTGTAGTGTAGTGTATAGTAGTGTATAGTCGTGTATAGTAGTGTAGTGTATAGTGTAATGTGTAGTGTCGTGCTTCCATAGCGCCCAATGTGTTCGCCTACCGACCATTCCCCTGTTAACGATGGGCTGTTGTATGTCCAGAAAATATTAATTATTGTATTGATTAACCATGTTTATTTTAATATTACGTGTTTATGACAGTTAGTATCTTAATATCCATTGTTTAAATATGATAAAGTACGGTTTTTTTTGGGTGAAAAGGGTAACTTTCAATGCTATCGGAACGAATTAATCCTTAAATGTGTAATTCCTATTACTGGCATAACGACCAAATCACTTAACAACCGGTTTCGTGGAACCAATTACCGTCATTAAGAAGGGTTCTACTCGACTGTATTGAGTTGGAGGAAATGTTGGTTAAATCCAGGAAGAGGCCGACATAGAAACCGCTTGAGCCGACTCTTTGTCTCGGGGCCGACTGCTGTCCCACCGGCTGATCTGGCTGCTGCTTGGCTGCCTGTGTTAGTGGCTCCGCGACTGCTCTCCCAGATACGAATGCACCGTGTGACGCTCTGCATTGTGGCTGTGCCCCCGTTTCACGAGTGATGATCCTGCTTTACGTGGTTGCGGAGACGATCCGGAGGTCATCTGGCGAGCGAGGGGTTTATTTAGGACACGGGAGCCTGTGTATGTATGTTGAGCTTCTTTCGCAACGTACGGAGCCAATCATGCTAATCGGAGGTGCGATTAGTCATCTCCACATCGCATCTCACTGCCTTGCTCACCTCTTCTCAGTCTGTCCATCACTGCAGCACAGTTGATTCACAGCTCACCTCTTCTGAGTCTCACCATCACTGCAGGTAGTGGGCATGTCACTGGCCAGGACCACCCAGTTGCGCGTTAAAGATCCCGTGACGTCATTTGAAACGAGTTGGCCGTCGTGCGCTGGCACCACGGCTCAAATTTGGCCAATTCGAGAAATTAACCACAAATCACTCAGTTGGGATAACACAGCAATATCGCCCCCCTGCTGAGACACTGTTGCAGACTGTCTGATGCATGGCGCCTTTATGATTGCCTTGCGCCATGACAGCACGAATATCAAATGGGCTAAACCATGATAAATTTGTATTAATGCATAACTCGTTTCACATATTAAGGGTAGCTTGAACCCAAGACAGTAGTGATGGAGAGCATCAGGGCCTTCCCGTTGTCTGAGCGATCGAGTAAATGCCAGCACTCGGTTCCGTGGAGCCTAATCACTCCCAAGTGTTCCTCCTCCTCCCCCCTCCCCCCTCCTGAAGTGATCCTTCACCCCCTCGTCAGTTTAACGCTTCCTCCTGGAGGCACTTGCTGGCACACAGGTCACTCCGCTAACAGGATCCCTCGCCAGTGCGGCCACCACAGTGCAGTTGGGGGATGGCACGGGTCCACGGCGGCCCCCGTTTATGTGTGGCTGTGCACCCGCGGCACTGAAAGACTTCCGTCGGCGGCGCAGCGTCGCTCGGTGTTCCCGCATGTCCGGTGCGCAGGCCGGCAGGAGACAGAGCGAGGCAGCAGTGTGCCTCCCATGGATGTCCTCGGCTCTTAAGCACCCTTACAATGCGACATGCACATGTGGCCCACGTCGCATTGCAGGGGGCTTTGTGCAGAAGGGTTACGCTGTCATCTGTTACAGCTTTTCTTGTGCTGTTCGTTTGGACATGTTGGCCCTGTGGTCAGCAACTGTGTTAAAAATAACCCCCAAGGACTTCCCTTCCATAGAGCCCCGGGGCATCTTAGTTTCATGCCGTGGGGTGGTGGAGCTCCGGTGGAGCTCGCGTGGATTGAGTCGAACTGGATGCAGCTCTGGGGCTCGCCACTGCCACCGTAAGTGTACAGAGACTCTTCTACTTACGAACGAGTTGGGTTCCAGAGGTTTGTTTGTAAGTCCATTTGTTTGTAAGTAGATGAGTCCCTGTACGTGAGTATGTTGAACTTCTTTCGCACCACCGTACATAGCCAACCGTGATAATCGCAGGTGCGGGGAAGGACAACAAACTAAACACAAAAAGGAGTTCTAGAGAAATGAGTTTGTCAATCAGGATGATGATTTAAAAGTACATAGCTCCAGTGGCTTTCTAATATCGGAAGGAAGAGCGTTCCAGACGACCGCAGAAGCGCATCCGAAAGCGCCGTGTGATGACCGCACTTTGTTCGATGGTTTAGCAAATAGAGCCTGCTGCTGTTGCGAGGATGACCTGAATTTGCGCGATGGTGGTTTATGCCCCTAATGCTAATCATCCTGAAAAAGGCCTTCGCTGGGAGCGATATAAACAAGCGGCGTGAGCGGAACCACGGCACAGCCCTGCGCTCTTACCTTTCCGGCGGTTGTTTCGCGCGGTAGGTTTAGTGTCTTATTGGTGGGTTTTGAGTATGCGGTGTGTTTTGGCCCATCGAGTCTTGGGTGCATGGACTAAAACGTAATGAAATGTGCCTCGGTTTTTTGCCTCTCGTGAGGCGTTTCCGGCGAAACAAAGAGAATGCTTAGATATGCCTTTGTAAGGCTCTGTGAGTCCTGAGTGCACCAACCAAATGCTAATCATCCTAAAAAGGCCTTCGCTGGGCTCCTAGACTTGGATGTGCCCACTGGGCAATAAATATGATGTAATTTGGCTCTTGGAGTCTTGGGAGTTTCCACTGAACTCTCGAAGGATCCCAATCCACCATTATTTCAGCTCGGAGTTGGCTTTTCACTTGCCCCTTTTCTGCGTACGGTGCAATGCGAACATTGATACAACAACGCACGTTCATATTCCTGTTGTAGCATGATTTTATTTTAGATGCATGCCTTTATAGGTCACCATACATCAATGGGGATTACCTGTACGCAGACTAATAATAGGTACTGCTATTTTATTGCACGCAAACGACAGGAGGTACAAAAACAATGTGCATACATAATGTGCATGCATAATGCTCGTTGATTACTATATGAATAACTCAACTGGCAACGGATACGAATTGCAATTTATATGCATGCATTAATCCTCCCCGATTCACACGTGAAGGGCTCACAAGTGACGTCATCACATCTACCCCTCTATTTAAGGAACGAAACAGGAGGATTTCTCAATAAATGTGGCTGTCGCCTGATTATGCTAGTTGTAATTACTGGCGAAACGTCGTACTCAGATTGTAAATGTTATGGAATTGCTTTCCAACACACCGGTGTGCTGTACTAGTGTTGCACACTCGAAATGAAGGACGTAGGCAGGTGCTCCAAATCGAGGGCAAGCACATTTATTTATTGTGGTTAATATTAATCTTGGGAAGAACAGCACCGTCACTCTGTAAAATGCAACAACACGTGTGTTACAACCAGCCTTGCTCCCAAGCCGCCATTAACCATGTGACTGGTATATCCGCGTGGTCCTTCAATAACCCTTTCTCTTAAACCCAATTCTACTACTGATAAACCATCTTTGTCTTTGACAATCACATTTGCACATCACTATTCGACTATTACTTTAATCCTAAGCTGTATGTCTATCTATACTGTCCACTTATATCGGTATCTTACACCCATTATATGTACTGCATGTGTACAGTATACGTACTGTATCGCACCATTGTACAGCTTCCTACTTTACATGTGTTCTATTCTCAACATTGCAAGTAGTTATACTCTGGGTATATGGGCATGGTTATAGACTAAACAGTATTAGAGTTAGAGAATTACAATGACAGTAACTAATTACAGTGCGTCATCCCTTTACAATGCACAGTGCTAAACGCCTCTAATTGCATATATCACAAACGAACAATTCAAAGCCATGCTTAAAGTCTACAACAAGTCTAGAACAAGTCTAGAACATTTATATAACGATCAAAAACAACCTTTGGGGTCCTTTACCTGTAAAATGCAACAACACGTGTTGTTGCATTTTACAGAGTGATGGTGCCATCCTGATGACATCACTGTCACTGATGAGATGCTGATTGAAAAAGTCAATGAAGCAGCCAGCTTGGAATTTGAGGGACAAAACAAGCCCGAGGGGGTCAAAGGCAAGGGGTATCCTGAGGGCAGCAAGGCCCGCGGGGCCGAGGCGCAGCCCAAGGGCGGGGTGAGGGCCAAGGCGCAGAAGGTCAAGAAGAAGGTGCTGCACAGGGTGTACGTGGTGCGCCACCGCAAGGTGCACACCTTCCCCACGTTCTGCAGGCCTCACATGCTGTGTCTGCAGCTGCAACCCAAGTCCCCGGGCAAGAGCACAGCTACACGCAACAAGATGGGCCACTACGCCATCATCAAGTTCCTGCTGACGATGGTGCTGTTCTTCCCAAGATTAATATTAACCACAATAAATAAATGTGCTTGCCCTCGATTTGGAGCACCTGCCCACGTCCTTCATTTCGAGTGTGCAACACTAGTAACGAATTGGCATGTTCTGTTTACGTGACAAACCTTACTAGTTGGCTGTGTTAGGTGGTGCCGGGTTTAACGACAACACTTATATTTACGCGATCTAACCCGAAACAAACCTATATGCATAATGTGCACCTATATACATAATGTGCATATTGTACGATCATACGTATTCGCGTATTTAATATCAATTGAATCCTGGTTTAGCTATCGAGTACAGAGTATGAACGTGCCTGTTCACGACTGCCTTTGTCCATGCACGTGGAACGCACCTGACCTCGTCAGATCTCAGAAGCGAAGCAGCGTTGAGCCTGGGTGGTGCGTCAGCTGGGTCACCACGGTTTGTGGCAGGGGACTACAGGCTGCTGCTGCTGCTGCTGCAGGCCTACGTGGTGGGCAGCGCAGCAAAGTTCACGATTACTGTTCATTTCTCTGGCCCACGCCTTTGCTCCATAACTACACGAGCTCTCATTGATCTAGCATGGTGAAGTATGGTCGTTTAACCCCCACGACCCACGAGGCATTGGGTGGCCTTCGTCCAGCAGTGGATGGGGCGCCGTTGAATGAAGGCAAGTGTGTACCGCAGTCCACACATTGCAGTACACACACCGCAGTGTGTACTGCATTACACATACTGCAGTACACACTGCAGTACACACCTGCAGTACACACCTGCAATACACACCTGCAGTACACACCTGCAGTACACACCTGCAGTACACACACCGAAGTGCACACTTGCCAGATGCGTCTCACTGTGTCATTAAAAAAAAATACTTTGAAATTTACACCGTCAAGGGCATTTAAAATACATTTCTAAAACAATTATAGAGCAATTAGCATGTTTTTTAAATCTCATACTGGAAATTTGTATGCAAGAACAAGCCAAACCATGCGTTGTTCTGGACTTGTTCAGAATGCGACGTGCAGTGAATATTAAGTTGTAATTACATCAGAATGGCTAATTTGGCTCGATGTGTTGTTTTCCTGAACACATGAAAAACTTGATTTGTGCATAAAGTGTGGCCACTTTGCTTCCAAAGCGGGGTACCGAATGTGTGGCTTACAGGATGTAAAATGTTGAGAGTTATGGAATCGGGACCCTATGAACTTTTCAGCCATTCCCTTGGGGTCTTTGGTCCGCTCCTCGTGTCAACGTCGCATGTCGCAGACTCTGCTTTGAATTGTAGTTCCTGACTCGCAAAAATGGTCCGTGCTCGTTGTTTGCATCAAACACTCTGAGCAATCCACACCACGCAGATTTCTCTTCCTCAATTTTTCAATGCGCTCACGCGCCCAGCTGCTCATCCTCTGCAGCTCAAAATGCACGGCTGTTCCTCACGCCTCTTGACGTGGCACTATAAAGCGACGCCGCTGCTTCTTCCACGGGCGTTCTGTCGAGACGCCCGCAAAATAAAAGTTGTCCCCGCAATAAATCCACGGCACGATTATATGCCACGCTATCCAAATGATTATTATTACGACAATTGTTTGTGCGTGTATTACTTGGCTCAAATGTTCTACAAGTACAGTGCTGGAAACGTATGTTGGTTTTCATCGGCGTGAGCACCTGCGTTGTGGTGATATTCAGCAATATAATAATTTTAATTGATAAAGCACCCCTTAAACAATCGTTGTCAGGGCGCTATGCATGGAAAGGCGGATATAGTTCAACAGCAACCAAGGAAAGAAGAAGTGAGAAAGACTTTGAGAATAACTAAAGAGAGGAAGCCATTTTAAACGGGCACGTTTTTAGTTGTGATTTGAATATTTTTTAAGTGTTTCAGAAGTCTCCTGACCTTGAATGGGCAATGAGTTCCAGAGTTGAGGTGCCGCAATTGTAAAGGCGCCGTTACCACCCCCAAGTGTGAAACCTGAGACCGTGGAGACAGCGAGCAATGCACATTCTGAGGACCTTAAAGATCATGATGGAATATACGTGGCTGAAGGAGGTCGTGAATGCAGGGAGGAGCAAGTCCATTTAAGGCCTTGATACTGGCAAGATAATCTTAAAATCAATACGAGTGCAGACAATCGTGAAGATGGCAATTTTTGTGGAATGATAATAGCCTTCAACCCTGTGAAAAGTGTCTGTGATACCTCTGATGAATGAAAGTATTGTTGTGTCGAACTCTGTAAAAGAAAGGTTTCGCTGGGCAATAGAAGCTGGCTTTCGAGCCTCACACTCTTAAACGGGTTTCACGACATATTACCACATGACATATTACCACATGCGCAGCCGTTTGTGGGTCACAGCGGTTATTTAACCGTGAAGTCACGTAGACGGGAGATAATAAAATAATAAAAATAAAACATAATAAAATAATACAATTCTTACGACGTTTCAGCCACAACGCAAGCAGCCGTCCTCAGGTGAAGAACAGGTCTGTCGGAAAGAGAGCGTCTGAATGAACACCACCAAGCTTGGCAGCGTATATTTAAGCTGGGTTAGAGGAGGAAGGGCGCCTTGATAAAGGAATTTGCATATCAACAGATGAATTTAGCATATTTATGGAAAATGCAGATATGGGATTAGTCACTACTTGTGGAATGCGTAGGAGGGGGGGGGGTCTCAAAGTCACATTATGCCCGTGCATTATGTAGGATTAGCAGCATCAAAGGAAGGAGGTAGGGTTAGCAGTAATAAAGGGAAGGAATTTTAATAGTAATGAGCTGTAGCAGCCAAACCACCACGTAAAAAAAATATAAACTACATCAATATAATCAATATACTATATATACTCTCCAATAAGCTGAGCTACTAATAGTAAATCATACATTACAATTCTATGTCGCAAAAATATAATATGCCTCCAGCTAAACTTTTTTCTTACATCACACGGATCTACCCCGTACTATATACTTCCATAGACAAATCCAACATTAAATTATATACTGCATTACTATACACCACCCTATACCTTAAACTATACATTGTAATATTACACTATGTATTATTCTACCCACCCTACTGTATACCACACTGCTGTATATTCACTATACAATTACGATACTATATTACCTTATACATTATATTAAACATTACACTTTTATACTATTTATTATTATACAATCTGCTATACACTATACCATTAACCGTCGCGTGAAAGGTACTAAGAGGAAGCAACGAAATATGTCAATGGGAGAGTGGTGGTAGGAGACTTAGCGGAGCAAAGACTCCATTCCCTGCCAGTGAGTGGACTGTGGTCTGAAAGTCACCGTAAACGTGAACACAATCAGTTAAGATCCGAAATGGTTTATTACGTCCTTCCAATGATTGCTGAGCCAGAATCCATCTTCTCGGTTGAAATTGTCTCTGTGTTTGTATATGTGGATCGCCTCATGAACGAATCTCTCATAGTAGCCAGATGGCTTGCAGAGAACCTCTGTCTTGGCGAAGTCAATGTCATGTGAGCCCACTGAATTGTAACAGTGATATGCCACGGCTGAGGTGTTTGTCCTACCGTGTTTCAGGTCTGCTTTATGTTCACGGATGCGGTCCGAGACATGTCGTTTGGTTTCTCCAATGTAACTTCTACCACAGAGGCAACTTAGTTTGTAGATGCCAGGGTACTGTATGTCTGGAACCACATCTTTTACAGACGGGACCAGATCACGGATTTTATGTACTGTGTTGAATCGGACCTGGATCTTGTGTTTATTCAGGATTTTGGAGATCTTTTTTGTGACCCCCGCAATGTAGGGTAAGGTGATGGTTTTGAATGGCTCCTCAACTGGATCCTTCTTGATGGTTGGAGTGATGGCTTTGCGGATTGTGTAGTCGGAGTAACCATTAGCCTTAAGAGCTTGGCGTACGTGCTTGAGTTCACTGGCAATGTGTTCCTGGTCGGAGATGCATTGGGCTCTATGGTGTAGAGTCTTGATGAGGGAATTCTTCTGGGATGGATGGTGGTGGGAATCCGGTTTTAGGTAAGCATCCGTATGGGTAGCTTTCCTGTAGACAGAGTGGCTCATTGAACCATCAGGTCTCCTTTTAATTAGGACATCCAAAAAGGGTAGCTTGCCATCTTTTTCGACTTCCATGGTGAATCTGATGGCTGGGTGTATGGAATTGATGTGGTCGAGGAATTGGTCTAGAGCAGGCCGGCCATGTGGCCAGATGACAAAAGTGTCATCTACGTACCTCTTCCATAAGGTTGGGCGTAGAGTGGCAGTCTGGATGGCGTCAATTTCAAATTTCTCGATGAAAACGTTGGCTACAACCGGAGATAGGGGGGAGCCCGTTGGGGTGTCCTCAGTTTGTTTGTAGAAAGTTCCATTCCAGGTGAAGTATGTATTGTTTAAGCAGTGGCTTACCAGGGGGGGTACCTCAGTATTCAGTCCTTGATGAATCAAGTCTTCAATGATTGCGATGGTGTCAGGTACAGGAACTAACCCAGCTTAAATATACGCTGCCAAGCTTGGTGGTGTTCATTCAGACGCTGTCTTTCCGACAGACCTGTTCTTCACCTGAGGACGGCTGCTTGCGTTGTGGCCGAAACGTCGTGAGAATTGTATTGTTTTATTTTGTTTTATTTTTATTATTTTATTATCTCCCTTCTACGTGACTTTACAGTAAGAACCAAGAAGATGAATCCCTGCAGTCACGTAAGCTTTAAATCGAAAAATATTTAACCGTACTTTACCGTGCTGGTCAACGAGTGCCTATGAAGGTGGCGGAGAGCATGTAAGTGGGGCAACGAAGTACAGTTCACGGTAACGACTGTGCCACTTTTCTTCACATTTGAAAAACAAAAGTCTGCAATGACTCTCCTGCTTTCAGAAGGTGTTGGGGCACGGCCGTTAAGCATGTTCGTCACATGCCATTAAATCGTTTACAAGTACGAAGTGCCTCGAGGAAACTCGGGAGGCGATCATTTGAATAGGAAACTCGCTGAAAAGGCGCTGTTGGTAATGGAGACACGAGCAAGTTTTTGCCAGACATCGGATGAAGGGAAACATTCATGAGCGCATGAATTGGACCATAGACGCAGAAGCAGATGAAAAGTAAACAAACCTACAGTATTTGCACATTGATATGGGGGGGAGGTGGGGTCAAAGTAAACATTGCAGAAATATTCATGATTTCAGTGTTATTTTAGTTTAAAATGTCATGTAAAAACTATGATTGAAAAAAACTAAGTTACATACTTTTTCATATTTTAAAGATGTTTTTTTTACCATGACGTTTCATGTTAAATTACACTCTTTTAACTCTATCATGGGACCTTTTTGCCAATATCAAAGTATGAAAAATAAGAATAGGGTTTCCGATTTAACACAGTGCACACAATTCGTGACCTGATCCCATCTATGAAGGACAAGATTCCTGACATGCAATATCCCGGCGTCTACAAACTAAGCTGTATCTGCGGCAGCAGTTACATTGGGGAAACCAAACGACATGTCTCGGACCGTGTTCGTGAACACAAGGCAGATCTGAAACACGGCAGGACCAATACTTCTGCCGTGGCTGATCATTACTTTAATGCGGCTGGCTCACATGACATTCATTTCTCTAAGACGATGGTACTTTGCAAGCCAACTGGCTATCAACAAAAAATCGTTCACGAAGCCATCAATATACAGACAAAAACAAAATTTCAACCGAGACCACGGTTTAAAAAACTCAGCAATCATTGGAAAGATGTCATCAACCACTTTGGGTCATGACTTGAATTTGTGTAGCGAGGTGCAATTCCCCCCTCCCATCTCAACCCCTCCCCCCCTATCTCTGTTCCACCCCCGCCCTCTCCCACTGTCTCTTGCACAGCCCTTCCCCCGCCCACTCACTCTGGAGCCCTTATAAGCGGCTACATTTGGAGGCTTGCCCCCTCTTTTCTCTCCACCTGATGAAGACCGCTTGTGTTGCGATCGAAACGTCGTGGGTTTTTTGCTTTTAATTTAGATTTTTGTTTTCTATCTACGTGACTTTACGGAAAGAACCAAGAATATAGGGTTCCCCTTTCTGGCAATAAAACAGGAGGTGTTAAGATGTTCAAACACCAACTATATACCTTTTTGCAGGTCATCAAGTCTGCATTAACCACACACATCTGTGGCAAAACATGCAAACAAACTATGCTTTGATAATATATACATTGTCTTTGAAACTGATTGGCCTACACTAAAGACAGCCTTCCTTATAGCCTAGTTTCATCAGTATATGTACGCAGAGAACGCCAAAAGGCGAACAGGGCAAAGACAATGCACATATCAGAGCATTTATAGAGTATAGTAGAACGACACTACTGTATTGGCTCGGTATGGGGGCTGTAGGCAGGTGTCACGGGGGTCGTGCCGGGCCGTGACACTCTGCGTGAACCCAACAGGACACGTGACCGGAGAAGGGGGGGGGGGGGCAGGGGCCCCAGGGGGGTCACATGGTTGGGGTTTGGGTCTTCCCGAAGAATCGGGAAGGGGGGCGTGGCTTGGGACGGAGCCGGCCACGCCGGAGTGGTTATAAGCGGGGCGTGGACGGAGAGCTGGGCTGTTCTGTGCTGTTCTGCTGCTGGGTCATCTCTGGGATGAAGCTCTCCGGTCTCTGCTATGGACCAGGCAGCGGGTTGGGCTGTCCTGGTCCAGTGATGTAGTACCCCCGTGGGTTAGCTAAGTTAGGAACGGTGGCTACCACCTTAAATCGTGATGTTAAGTGTTACCTGTTGTGTCAGCTAATAAATAGTGTTGCCTCCAAAGTCCAGTGTGCGCCTGAATTTAACCCACTACACAAATATTCATGATCAGAGCAGGTTAGTTTGCATGTTCGCCACAAGTACTTGTGGTTAATCCAGACTTGATTCCTTGCAAAAGGTGTTTGCACATCTTAACACCTGCTGTTTTATTGCCGGAATGATTTTAGAACCTAGTTTTCCTTTTCATCCCCTTGTAACTCTGCATTGTTTTTTGTTCACGTGGAATGTGAGAGGCCTGAACAATGGAAACTCGAAAATAGCCAACCACGTGAGCAGGCTGGGGTTCGACAAAAAAGGTTTTTCCACCACGAGCACTCGCCCAGTGCACCGTCAAGTTGGGATTTAGAGAAGAGCCGAGCGAGGCCACAAATGCCTCGCTCGGCTTTCCGATACTCAAATGGATTTCGCATCACAGGCCGCAGGGTCGCGAAGCTCGTGGTGAATGGATTATTAGATTTAGCTTGTGGTAGATGCAGCTTCCGCTCGTGGCCCACAGGGAACACATGGACCGGTAACGCACAGCACGGAGGGAAACCTCGCAGAGACGGACTAATTGTGGGCCCTTACGGTTATATATGGGGTGTGTCCAGCATGTTGTACGTAATTAAATAATTATGTTTTACCACATTTGTATGACATTTACACGCAATTAACACATTGAGAATCATTTTAACAATTGGTAACTCAATGATACTGAACTAAATATTTACAAATGAACATATAAAATGTTAATTAAGGCAAACGTTATTTTTAGTTGTTTCAGGAAGCCTTACGGCTTACCCAGCATTCCGGCTTTGAGAGCTTTTACTAGAACCGAATCAATAAAATGTCGACGGTGACACATGCCATTGAACACATCATGACACCCTCGCTACCATGCGAGCCGCGTGAGCGTTCCATTCGCTCGTAAGCGATTCACGAGCGCATTCTGCGATTCGCTCATCATAATACTCCACGTCGTCTGCTCCACGGTGGACGTTGAAGACCCCGTGACGTCATTCGCAAGAGTCGGCCACTGTGCACTGGCGTGGGGGTCCACGCTTGTCAGATTTGAGCAATTACCCGCAAAAATTACTCAGTTCGAGATTATACACAGCAGCAATGATCGCCCCCTACTGGTAGACTAAATGCCCCAGGTCACTCTTGCAAATGAGACTCAGCCTCGTCTCTCACGTCCTCACCTGGCTACGCAAAATCCACTCGAAGAGAGCCGAGTTCAACAAGTCCGCGGTGTCACTCGGCACGGACCGCGCGTCGCATGAGCCAGTGGACCAGAGGGTGCTCAGAGGTAGCTCTGCAATATCCACTTCCGTGGGCTGTTCTCCCGCCACGATTCGGTGGCGCTGCTGTGTGAGAGATCCGTGCTGTGACACCGATGGCGAGATCACGGACACAATTTGGGGGGGGGGATCTTGTTCAAAAAGCTGCACTTGAGCTCATCAACATTCATGAGATGCACACACGTCGCGGGCGTCAACGCGAGGCATAGTCTTTAAAGTTCCGTACGCGTGCGCACACACGTACTTTGCAGGTGCCTGAGATTTCGAGAGCCAGCCTAACGTGCCGCGATTGGGATTCGTTTAATGTGTTCAAGACGTGGGGGGATTTGCAGGGCTGAGCCGGACGTGCCCGGCCACGAGAGCCCCCAGATTGCCCGCAGTGGCTGGGCCTCAGCGGCGGCGTTGGGTGCACCGAGGGTGTCCGTCTCCGCGAGTTTTTGGGTCTCGTTCCGGGGTGCGGTCGTTTGTTATTTCTTTCCGCAGGTTGTATAATTCAGAGACGCGTTTTACCCCTTTGCAGATAGACTGCAAGCCACCGTTGGTCACTGTGTGTACAGAATAATCGTAGTTAGTTTAACACCTTGTAGCAGGCTTTCACGACCAATATTATCCACAATACACCGGTGTACCCACAGCACACCGGTGTGCTGTGCTAGTAACTAATTGGCAGACTTGGTTCACGTGACAAACCTTACTACATGACTGTGTCAGGTGGTGGCGGGTTTAACGACACATTTATATTTACGCGATATAACCCAAAAAACTGCTATTGTATGTCGTCTTTATTGTTTGTCAGTACAGTAATACCCAGAGTTATGTATCCCCCTTTTAAGTTGTTCGCAAATTCGTTGTCACTTCATTAGTAACTCCGCCACGTTGTGATTTGCCGTCGCCTCAACCCCACTCACATCGCTGACGACATCGTCCGTCCGTCCTTTCTCGTTATCCGTCGCCTCTCAACCTTCGTGCCTTCACCACCGTACCTTGTCAAACACTTTGATTTACGTCATTTACGAAATTCGTCGTCGCACCTTTCCGAAATACATCCCCGACGTAAACAGGCGCATCGACGTATGTAATTGCGCTGCTCGGGGCATGATTGGACAATGCCCCTCACCGTTGTTTCACTTGGGGCATGAGCTGCCAAAGTTTCACAATTACCACCTCACTGCACGACATGGGTCGTTCCACTGTCTTGCCACCCTCTGCGTGCAAAAAGAAAAAAAACGTTGATTCCAAATTTTACGCTGCTTCCTTTCTCGTGAATTTCTGAATATTTTTTAACGGCTATTAAATAGTCATCATTGATTTCAGCAGTTTTGCCGAGCATGTTTCTTAGCAGTGTATTATTGCGATTGATAAATCATTCAGATTACACAAGCCTGTATTGGATACAAGACAAATTCGCCCATAGATGCATTGTGGCAGGTTAGTGCTTTGCGCATCTGCCGTTCAGCCACTTGGCATTCACTCAGTCATTAGGGTCCTCCTGCTGGTCGTTAATTTTCAGCGAGGCATTACCATCGCCGCAGTGTGGATATTAAAGGCTGCGTGACATCCTCCTGCAATGATAGGCCATTGTGAGCCACTGTCACTGCCACTGCTCACATTCCAAAGCCCTGCGTCTGCAGCTAAAATGCAGCAACTCAGTTACAGAAGCCTACGTTTGCAGAGAGGGTTAATAGCATGATTATGTCCTTGCAAATCTGCTGACAAATGAAATACGATGTGTTTTTCTCTCCAGAATCCAAGTCTTAAGTGTCTGATATCAGCTCTTGCTTGTACCCAGTTTATTGGTACGCCAGGAAGTAGATATTCATGCTTAGATTTTTTGCAGTCAATATTACGGTCAATACATTATTTTCGGGTTGGGCCATATAACAAAAAAACTACGGTGAACCAGGAAGTTGATCGCTTGCCGCTGCATTGGCTGTGGCAGCGTTGGCTATGCCATTGGCTGTGCCGTGGGCTGTGGCAGGATAGCTTACTCGAGTAAGTACACGGGTTGCAGTTTTAAGTTGACAACAGACTATTTGTTACATGTTCTATCAGACACATTTCTATATTAGTACTCCTTTGTGATTACAAATGGGCACGCTCCCACGTCATCCAAAGGGGACTTATGCTCATCGTCGCAGTATTTTGATCACGGAAAACGCAACTAACCTTTTTTACTGGCTTATCAGCGAACTCCCTGCAAACGCTACGACGGAGTAATCAGCGCGCACTTACTCTGCCACTGCATTTGGGCGACGTCACCAGGCCGCCTGTTTCGGACGACAGGCATTGTTCGTTAAGTAGTGACGCATAAGAAAGAGTTGAAAATAAGTGTAAACGCTTATCCACGATGGCGTCACCCACATGATGATTGCGAATCTGAGAAGTTCCACTCTGCATTGCGTTTTAAAGCAGCGGTGCCCAAAACCAGTGTGGGTCACCTCACACTAACGGGTCATGAGGCGTGCTTTCTGCGTTCACACGTGTCGGCACATATCGCTCACGTGTTCATGCGTTGCATTCGCGTTCAAGTTATTGCAGGAACAAATACATAAGAGGTGGCTTTCACTCAAAATCATCTCTCATGTCGCCATCGACAGGGATTGTGAAATAACGTGCTCTGCTTTCTATTTGACTCGCCCACACTGGACATCTGTGAAAAAGAGCTTTATAGCTCATCGGATTCCTCCCGCAGTCTAAATAAAGATACTGATTCTGCTTTTGCTCTGATTTCTATTGACTTCAATGGTGAACTTAGTTTTTTTTTCTTCACGTTATTTATTTTGTCGTTTTTGTAACGCAGGACAGTCGCTTTTGCGGACGAGACTCGTCCTGGTCTCTCGAGTTTCTCAACCTGCTTACCAAAAACTACATCTGAGTCCTGACGAGCGGTGCAAACATTTTCTTGATTGAGCGTGGCATTCATGAAACCGGTGTGGGGGTGGGGGGGGTGGAGCAGTGGCTGCTCTGTGAGCGAGAGGGGGCCGATTGTTGGGACCGAGCAAGGAGGCCAGGCCTTGGGTGAAGAGAAACACGGCACCAACGCAGGAACCCCCCCTCCGCCTGGCGTCAGCCTGCAAAAGCAAATGGGGCCATCGTGTAGTGAGCGGAGTAAAATGCGCATCTTAACCTCATTTGGCTGGGTTCTGTAAAAGCCCACAAATCAAAGCGGAGTCTCCCTCAAAATTCGGACTGCATTGAATTATACACCCACGTGCAAATTATAAATAAATGTGGAACCATACGTGCCTCCGAGCCGGTCCCTACAAGGGGCCCTCATCGCGCTCTAGTAATTTGAATGGAGCTCAGCATTTGAGATGCATTATTACATCAAATCATAACGACGTCCTTTCCAGAGTGTAAACACACACATGCCGTACATGGTGTGCTTTGCATTTGTGTGCAGCCTTTATTGCACGGCGTATATACTCATCACACCGTGATCAATAAATAATTCACGTTTTTTTTTCCGATCGACTGGTTGGTCGAAAGCCTCCCCATGCCGTGTCAGTCGTTGGTCAGCGCAGGTTTGTGAAGGACGGTGGCCATGGCTGTGGGTTAAAGGTTGGGGCTTGCTGGATTCCATAACGGATCGTGGGATCGCTGCCTTTCCCTCCCCCCCCATGCATGGTGTGGGGCGGCCGAGCCGCGTCATAAATAAAATATATATAAATAAATAACGCTGCACCTAATATGTCGCGACAATTTATTGATATTTTGGACGTTGTAATGGCCTCTATTAGTCTGAGAGTAGAAATTTTCGAATGCTATAAATGCATCCTCGTCAGACTTGCTGCTTCGCACGGCCGGGTTTTTGAAGCGAAGGTTGACTGCTTTCCGTCCTCCTTGTTGTCGTTCCAACGTGGCGCTCCGCCACCTTTCCCTCACTGTCGATCGCAGGGACCACTTCCGGCTGACGCTGCTGGGGAAGCGAGCGACAAAGCAACCGCGGACACCGGCGACATGGATGGAGGCCATGTATGGAATTATGCGCCGAGCGTTTGCCAGCTGTGAGGAGCCAGGCGTCTTGGATTTTTTCTGGAACTGTTCGGCGTCGGGGCGGCCACTGTGGCAGATCGACCGTGTTTGCTCTCCCCTGCAGATGGAGTCGTGCTTGTCAGGAATCCGGTTGTGAAAGTGGCCCCACCTGACTGCCCCCTCTCGGATAGCCACAAATATCTTTTAAAATCACATTTAATAATATAAAAAGCTAACTGATACCTGTTTTGTTGGAAACATAACATTAGTAAAATTTTACACTTTCCCAAGTGTTTATTTTTACAATGTTGACACCTGACGCTGCTTAGGGAAATTTAGGAATCCACTCTCAATTGGTCCCAATCTCCTTCCTGCGACGAGACAAAAATCTTGGTTCCCTCCCGGGACACGGGACGGCGGAACGATGGGAGACATGGCGAACAGCACGGTGGATTTTCTGCCCAAGAGCCCTCGCTCGGAGGCGAACCACGACAGCGATTTTGGGTGCTCCCTGCCGGAGCTGCGGGGCCTCATGGAGCTGCGTGGGGCCGAGGCGCTGTGCAAGCTGCAGGACTCCTACGGCGACGTCTACGGCCTCTGCAAAAGGCTCAAGACCTCGCCCACTGAAGGTGAGGAGCGGTGGGGAGGGTGGGCGGTGGAGCCCCGGGCACTCTGCCTGGCTCGCGGCGAGTGCCGCCAGTTGTTTGCTTGTGGTGGCGGGCGCTGGCCCTCGAAGGCGCTGACGGAAAGGTTTCCCACCCTGAAATCGCTCACTGGCGCCGCTGCTGGCTGGGCGATGGGGGGGGGGTTCCCTTAGAGGGGGGCTCCAGGGAACTCCCCCCCTCCCGATAAGCGCAGTTGGCTTCGTGCGGTGCCAAATAAGTTCAACGTAAATAAGTAGAGGTGTATTTGGCCTACTCTTCCTCGTCTGGCCAGGCTTCTCGGAAGAGATGAGGCTACCCACGCTTCTTTAGCCCACCAGACGGAACCTGCCGATCGACTCACCGTGGTGAACCCATCCGTGCCGCCGGCTGGACAGAGGAAGTGACGGGGATGTACGAAACTTGTCCCTTGTGGCGCCAGGAGATAGGATCAAACCGGTGACCCCTGTATTGCATGTCCAGTGCGATAAACCGTTACACCATGGCAGGATCGCTGGCCCTGACATCGGAATTAAATGATTTCAATTCCGAGCGAGTTGTGTCATCGTTTGCTTTCATTCAAACCAAATCTTCTATTTCCTTGTATGTAGTCTTGCTTTGACACCCATGACGTTTTTGCCCACTAACTCGGGAGCCTCAAGCGTTCATTAGATTCATCCTGGCTCTGTTTTTTTCCTGTTCAAATCACGCACATTTGCGTTTTAGGGTAATTTTTTTTTATGCCGAACATTTTTATCTGCCTTTGTCGTCGCAACATAAATAAGCAGTCAATACACCTCCGCATATTTGGCCCTCCCCGTGAAAAAATATGGAAGCTTTTTTTCTTCTTCCCGTCAGCCGCACTGCATTTTTCAGAGCGAATAATCTCAGCGGTGTTGGTGCAGCACAAGCAAATACCGGATGTGTGTCGACATTCGGTACGCCATCGGCAAGGTCAGGCTCGCTCGAACCATTTGTTTGACACAAGAACACTCCGGATCGGTTTTGACAGTGTCTCATCAATGTAATTGTGAATCCGTGTTGTGACCTTTGCAGTTCATAGCAGCAGCCTCTTCTGCAGAGGTAGGCCAAGAAATTGCTTGCTGGCTGGGTGGCACACGTGATCGGAATTCCCAAACACCCTTTCCTAGTTGGCTATCCGCAGATCCTCACATCGTAAAATTGTATCACTTGCCTACTGCCATGTTCCTACAGCGGACAGCATGAACACAAGTGAAGTCACGTGTGACGACGCAGGCAGAGGCAGTGCAGCGAACATTTTAGTGAGCCAATGAGGGAGCGTTGCCGCCTGTTGCGGATCCGACGTCTGCGATCGTTACGGCTCCGGAGATCAGAATGAGGGGTCGCTTTGAAGCGGCTTCATCAGGTACAATCATCGTCGTCAAAAGTTTGAGGGATTTAGGACTGGAATACTCCTTTGTGGTGTATGGTTATTCGTTAGTTTCTTGTTAAGTTTTTTTTCTTTCTCATATATACAAATCTATAAGGGTCTGCAGATGAGAGGATGTTGGGTTACTTGGAACCGTGGATAAGCTCATCTTAGATGTGAGGGATTCGTGCCTCAGAGTGTTAAAATATACATAAAATATACTTCCACATGCATACATTATACATTAGATACAACGCGGCTTGGATTAATCAGGTGTACAAATGTGACGGGATCTCAAGATACGGTCCCGACAGGGCTTTTGAAGGGAGGATCGGTTTTTTTAAGTCACAATTTTTTGGTTGAGGCAGGAGGGCGGGGGGCTATCGTGCAGAGAGGCAACGTGGCATTGACTTTAGCGTAGGCTGTGGCAGTGATGGCTATGGCAGCTTTGGCTATGCCATTGGCTGTGGCGTGGACTGTGATGTTGGCTGTGGCAGCGTTGGCTGTGGCAGCGTAGGCTGTGGCAGCGTTGGCTGTGGCAGCGTTGGCTGTTGATGAACACCCCTCGATGGAGGAGGGGAGCGGCAAGCATTTCCACGGTGCCCCACACCCCAGCGTGGTGAATGCTCGGCAGCGAACGCTGTCGCGGAGCAGGGGCCTTCTGTGTGTGTGCATCGTTTAGGTTGTGGGATTGGGCTGATGTGCTCTTGTTTTCTGTGAATCACTTTATCTAGTGGGGACAGGGGGAGTCCACACTTATTGCCGCTGCTAGTGTCAGGGAATTCTCGGGGGTGTCGGAAGCTCTGGGCGAAGATGACGTTTCAGCATTGACGTTGTTCATGCGGTGCCGGGAGGGTTACACTTTAAATTAATCAGTCTCCGATTTCTGATATTGATATTGAGGTTTTTGAAATAATATTTACTTTTGTGTACAGATCCCCCCCCCCCACAGTGTGTTTCAGTCATGCTATCGGCATCGTGTTATGAGATGAAGAATCCTTTTGGAATTCCCTCACACAAGCGTGCCCCAGGTGTCAGAGAATGGGCCTACAGGGAAGGCTTTTTCGCGAGAGGCTTCTCACAAACAGAATCTCCCGCATAGCCACATTGAGGGAGCTCTCTCTCCCACTCACTCTGCTCCGCGGTTGTTGCGTGACAAACCGATGTTCGCAATCTCGTCCAATCTACATACTTAGTCCAATCAAGTGAAAAGCAAATGTGTGATGTCTTGCGTGCAATTAATGATTGGTGGCTGGGCCTAGCCAACGAGCTATGCTGGAGGGGTGCAGTTGAATGACTGACTGCGTTACAAACCCGGATTGGAAGTGGAAGCTCAGCAGTGCCGGCTCAGCGCTCTGACCTCGGAGCCTCCGGCGCCTCCGCTTTTAGAACTAATCTAATATAATCGTGTCTTTGGTATTTTCAAAGCAACATAATGGCATTGCTCGATTTCCTTTAAATTAGCGTGTGTTTTGGTTGTAACCTTGGACTGAACAGCACTTCTGCTTTGTACACTTAGATCATGTTTTTCGGCTCCTGTACAGTGCTGCATGTGCATTGGCGGCTGCTCACCTCACTTTTAACCCAAACTGCTGACTCGTTGGTTCCCCCCTCCCGCACACTTAATTGTGTTTGGAAACATTTTTAAATCTATAAAACAAAAGTTATCATCCAGAGCGTTCGACCTGTGCGTGCCAAATAAGGGTAATCAGATTACGCACTGTTACCCGTTTCTGCCTCGGCAATCCGATTATCTTAATCTGTCACTTGTAATGTGCTGCCGCGCGTCTCTCGTCGTCGTCTCGCCCTCATGGCTCGATGGGGGCGGCCCCCCCCTTTCTGCCCCCTTCCTGCCCGCCGTGCGAGTGGCCGAGTTGGTGAGCGAGGAGCAGCTCCGATCTATCGGCGTGCTCCAGCGCTTCTGGTTGACAGTGGCCCTGAGTCGGTGACATCCGTCGGCGTTTTGGAAATCGCCTCAGAGTCTTTTAGGATCAGAATCTTTATCTATCCCTGGAGAAATCCGGTGAGCTATGAAGCTATATTTTTTACAGATGTCCATTAGGTGGCGGGTCAGAAAGTTACAACAACAAACGATACAAAAATATCAGGGATGCAAAGTATAGGGGAGGTACGCAAATGTCTAAAACTAACATACAATCGATGAGGTATGTAAGTTCAAATTGAATCTTGACTTAAAGCTTTCGTGACTGCAGGAATTCATTCTCTTTGGGTCTTTCGGTAAAGTTACGTAGATAGAAAAAAAAATCACGACGTTTCGATCGCAACACAAGCAATCGTCCTCAGGTGAAATGTTTTATTCTCTAAGAGTATACGTTCAAATTGCATAAGTACACCAATTCCCATGCTTGGGCATGGCAGCAAAACAAAAGCAAGAACGGTCCCAGACCACATCAAAACAACAACGCACATTAAAATGTAACTATCGATACATGGGTAAGGATCTAAGTTACAAATCACGTTTGCAAACGCAGTTGCATCCAGCAGGAATCTTCCGCCTCGGGATATTTTTTTAAGGAAGATTCACGCCTGTGTCCATGCAGCGCTACTTTTGAGCGTAGAGGGTTCGCCAAAGTTCCTTCTTCCAAACGAGGCAAACCGTAGAAGACAAACGTTCCTCCAGGGCGGGGATGTCGCAGAGCACAGAGAGACTCCGCCACATCCTGTGCCGCGTATCTGTCACTTTCTCCTCGCCTGCCCTCTGTTCAGCCCTCATTTCATCTCCGTGACGTTTCTCTCGGCCTACTCGTTCGTGTACGCCATGCTAACTTCTTTCGCACCGTACGTAGCCAACCATGCTAATCGGAGGTGCGGGGGCAGGACAACAGACTAACAGACAAAAAGGCGTTTTAAAGAAATTAGTTTTTAAATCCAGATGTAAAAGTGCATAGCTCCAGTGGCATCCTAATATCAGAAGGAAGAGCGTTCCAGACGGCCGCAGGAGCGCACCCGAAAGTGCAGCGCGGTGTGTGTGGCGGCGTGGCATGCCGGCCACTTCGCGCTGCGTTCCCACCACCACCACCACCACCACGGGCGTGCCGGCCACTTCTCGCTGCGTTCCCACCACCACCACCACCACGGACGTGCATGCTGGCCGGGCGTGCATGCTGGCCGGGCGCTCGACGCGACGCAGGGGGCGGAGCGCATTCACCCCGAGCCTCACAACAACGTCGCGGTGCCAGTGCCGCCCGCGAGGTTGGTGGCGCAGTTCGACTGCCCAGTGGCGCTCGTGTTAAACTCACACGCCAGAAAATTGCAAAGAGTGGTTCGAACTTAAATAGCCGAAACTAACCCAACAAGGTGTTTAACGTATTTATTTTTTTAATTCCTGACCCCCCCCCCCCCACGCTGGCTGTGGAGGCTAGAGGGTGGTGGGCGGCTCGTGGAGCCTGGGCACTGATGCTCACCCTGGCATGGTTCATGGCTGTCCCAGTGCTGTTGGGGTAGAGCCACGCTTTCCAGTGGTGTTGGAGACGTGGCACCAGTGTCCAGCATGTCACGTGCACATCGAGTGCATTTTGTTTATCCGGTGGGAACTCAAGGGATCAGGAGGAGTCTCATTTGCAAGGGGGACCTGTGTGCTGGACAAGTAGAGAATGTCAAAGATAAAGATCCCCTGTATAGCCTTAACAGACTGTTGGGGCAAGAAGTGCTGTTAGCGAGAATATCACACACGCATGCGTACGCACGTAAGGGGCTGGGATTGCACGGCGTACGTGATAGAGTTGCCAAGTGAAGTGTGGAGTGCGCCGCCTTATCTCTATCATGGATATGATGTGAGGGATGAACACAGGACAGGTATGGGAAGTGAGAGATATTCCAGGGAAGAGATTGGGAGGACAGACGACGCAGTCACGGATGAACGCTGTAAATTATTCAAACAAGCGCAGCCGTGGAGGTTATCGTCCCGTGAAAGGTGTTCGTTGATATGCTAGGTTTTTTTCCCCTCCCCCAAGCGATGTGTGGTTATTGCAGAATGACCGATCGGTAGCCCTTTGCGGTGTGCGGCGATTACACCGCGTTCTGTCCTTTGTGCGTGCGGACCGCCCGGACGTTAGGCGGCTTTACTGTCACATCCAAATGATCTACAACTGTACCCCTTCCCAGATATTGCACCAGACTTAATCCCAGGGAGTCGCCGTGGACACGCCTTGCACGGGCACACTCACGTGTGATTTTGCCGTGTGAGTACAGCTGTGCCGAGCGCTGGCACGCTGGTCAGGGCGCTGCACATCGCAACGTTGCCGTGGCCGAAGTGGCTAAAAGTTGGTGCCCAAAGTGGCGCCAGTGTTTGGATGGGTGACCAGCATGCACAACGGGTGTTATTGGCTGCATGGGTACCTTGTGACTCTGGTGGTGATGCGACATCTCGGGCCATGTAAGACACATCGTGAACGATCACCCAATCGGAACATTCAACGGCAATCCGTTAAAAATCCACGCACCTACTCCGGAAGCAGTCGAATGGATATCAAATGTCAACATCAATTTGTAATCTGTTGTAATAGCCAAAATGCCATACGAAAGAAGAAGTAAAATGTATTGTTGTATTGCACTATGCTCCAACGTCTATGTTCCCTATCTTCACCATCACACACTGACCATCGTGGCAAGGTTTAGTAAAATAGCCTTCAATGACCCGCACGCCTTGGGGAGGCCATCATCCGGCAATGGAATTGAAATTAGGGCCATTCAAATGTACATGCAATTGGCAGTGTGTGTATCTGAACCAGACGAGGGTATTACTGAGGTTGACTTGCTGTGCAGTAATAATTATAATAATAGGCACCTTAACCAAGACGCCTTGCTGGGTCACGTAACTGGGCTGTTGTTCAGAGGAATTCTGCTGAGGATGTCAAACCGATTGCATCGCTCTAAGAGGAGAGACAAAGACGACTAGGCATTGCGCCGTCCGTGCCACCCCTGCCGTAAGCTGCACTCACGAGCGGAAGTCGCCCTTCGGTGCTCGCCGGTCCGCACGCTATCGGCGCGGGAAGTAAACGCTTGCAAGTGTATTAAAAATAAACCTCATTACAATGACGCAAACGCTTTGCCACAGTCACTGTTTCCTTAATGAACCAGGCCAAATAAAGCTCAGGTGTTTGCGTGCGCTAATTGGTGTTATTGCATGAGAATTAAAAGAAGAAATTAAAGGGGGTAAGGGGCGGGCGGAGCGTTCGTTATCAACAAAAATCTAAATCAGGCGACTTAATTTAAGCCATATTGGGGGAGTTGTATTTCATAAAGAAAGAAAACGTTGAACAACTATTAAATGGTATGAATGATATTGTATTTGCATTGTGTTAATTGCCCTCTGCCGGAGTCTTGTTCCGTACGCGTGACTCATCACGCGCGCAATCTCTCCCGGCGTGGCTGGAGGAACGCTGCGGCGCTTCCACGGCACAGCGTCCCCTCATGTAACGGCACGAGGCGCCTCGAGTGGGCGACACGGCTCTGACCTCGGTGGGAAAGAATTGCGCCGGTGCAATAAGGCATCTCTTCAGAACACGTTAAAACAATGTGTCAGACACCCGTGCGCTGCAATATGGTGGGATATTTTGGTCGGCTTTAATTAGCGCCAATTCGATTAGCGTATGCACGCGCGTTAAAGAATCCCTTATTCGAAGGAGGAGCGCAGGGTGCAGGTGTCACTGAGTGCACCGTGCAAGAGGCTGCATCGGCCTAAACTAATATCGCATGTGCTGAGCGATCTGGCAATCACAAATGACAGCTCAGCGAAGTGGCTTATCATCGTTGTGTGGACATTTATTGCAGCCAAATGCTGTGAACGCACGTTGATTCTAAATGTGGAGGGGAAAACTGGAGGACCTGGAGAAAAATCCACGCGACCACGGGGAGAAAGACACGCAAACTCCAAATATACAGGTGTCAGGGTTGGGATCAACCACATCAATTCCATACACCCACATCTATCAAATTCACCATGGAAGTGGAAAATTATGGCAAGCTACCATTCCTGGATGTTTTGATCGAGAAGAGACCTGATGGCTCGTTGGGACACTGTTTATAGGAAAGCCACCCACACGGATTCCTATCTAAAGCCTGTCTCCCACGATCCTGGTGTCTATAATCTGAATTGTGTCTGCGGCAGCAGTTACATTGGTGAAACGAAGCGACATGCCTCAGACCGGGTTCGCGAACACAAATCAGATTTTAAACACGGCAGAACCAACACCTCGGCGGTGGCGGATCATTGTTTCAACGCTGTGGGCACACATGACATTGTTTTCTCCGAGACCAAGGTGCTCTGCACCCTCGGGCGACCATCAGAGATTTTTTTCATGAAGCCATCCAGATATACAAACACAGACAAAACGTTAATCGAGAAGATGGATTAACATTGAGAAATCAATCATTGGAAGGACGTGATAAACCACGTTAAGTTTTAACTGCTATGATTTTCACTCACCCACCCGTGTCGTCTTGGTTTCCGGTTACTAATTCAAGCTCATTGACATGCTAATTTCTCCAGCCCCACTCGTCCCTGCACACCACAAACCCTCCCCCCCTCTCCCCCGTGAATTTTCTGCAGCCACCACTCGACAAAAATCCTCCCCCCCACTTCCCCCCCTCCTTTGCCTAAATGAAGCCACAACAGCAGATCATTTTCTCACCTGAAGACGGACGCTTGTGTTGAGACTGAAACGTTGTGATTTCTTTTGTAATTTTTCTATCGATCTGACTTTACCGAAAGAACCAGAGAGTTTTCAAAAGCGCATTTGATGCCTCGGCAAATTTGGGTGCCTAATCTACGTGGAAGCACTAACTAATGTGGCAGACATTTTCAGTTACCTCAGACTTTACAAAGAGTAACTCACGGCAAATTGTGAATGCTCACGTGATTGAGGAAGACACAGCTATGTTCACACCTCGTCGAATGCTAAACGACCGCAGGAGGCGGCCTCGCACAATGAGCGGCTCGTTTAGCTCGGGGCCTCTCACCCGTGACCACGGACACCGTCGGATCTCCCGTGCGGCCCGACCTGCAGTCGCGTCCACAAACGTTACTTTTCGTTTAAATCAGATTTCACGTTCAGACGGATTTAGTGTTTTAGCCGACCACAGTACTCAGTGTCTAGGTATGAAAACGATCGTCACCTGTCACTTGGGGAAAAAATTTTCATTTGTCAACTGAAAACGGACGGCGTGTTCTCAGGGCACCAGGGGTTAAAGTGTGATTTCAATCCGCGTTGCTCCATCCCTCTGCCCTCTCTCTCTGCTCTGAAGGCAACGCTGCTGTTAGAAACGTCAGTCGAGTGTATGCTTAGATCACGTTGTCACACTGTGGCAATACCACGCGGTGAATTATTTTTGGTATTTAGAAATGCACACTTTTGCCATTTTTTTTCCAGCATCGTTGGTCTGACAGTTGCAGAGCTGGATGCTGAGTGGGCTGGTGGAACTGAGGATTGGCGCTAAGAATTAGTGACAAGGGGCCATCCATTTAGTACGGCCCCCCCTCCCTGTACGCACGTGTACTTTTTACCCCCCCCCCCCACCTGCATATGTACGCTTGACGCATCCCCCATACCCCGAATTCTATAGGTCCGATATTTAATCCACGTAGAAACGATCAAGGAATGAAATTATTTAACTAATTTGAAGGCCAATGTAGAGAAATGATTATCGAGGCTTCACCCCCTCCCCCCGTTTCATATGCATATGTACATTGTCAGTAGACCCCCCATACGTAAGCGTACGCATTTGGGTTAACCCCCCCTCTCCCCTCCATGCGTACGTACTAAATGGATGGCCCCCAATAGCCAATCTGCCCAGACCTTTTGACTCACTGCTCATAAGCATCTGCAGCCCCCACCCCCACGCTATGCAGTTAATCTTTACGTGAACCCGTCTATATGAATATAAAAATATATATCTTACAACAAGAATGGAAGGCAATGCGGAGACTGCCCGCACAATACATTCCTAACCATACAATGGCTCCATCGGTGTAGCATCGACAGAGCGGTGTCTCGCACAGCGATAAAACCTCCCACGCGTAATCATCCACCGCCAGAGGGACGTCACGCGTCCTCGCGCAGCTGCGGAACCAATGAGCGGAGCCCCACAGCACGCGCGGGCGCCTGCAGCGCCCCATTCATCCACCGACTCGAACTGGCGCGTCGCATTGGTGGCATGGCCGCTTTAATACGGCGGACCTTTTCCTTTCATCGTATCCCACTCACTTTGTCTTCCTCTTCATATCCAAAGGTTACTGGGAGCATTGTCCTATTTCGGTCTCTGTCAATGCCTGCCGTGGGCGGCGGGGGGGGGCGGCGGGGTGGCGGTTCGCGCCCGCCGCTTTGAACCCGGCGACCTGAGTTTGATTCCCAGCCTAATCTAAGTTTGATTCCCAGGCTAGCGTCAGTGGTGAGTGATATATGCACCTATCCCAGTTTCTCTCCCCTCAACAACCCAGGCCGACCGGCACGGCGTAATTCCCAACGTGCATCTCTTGAGCACTTTCAAATTCTCTGAGCGCTTTCCATTCGCTGCAACGCGTTCCGTTTTCCCCGTTAATTTCCATGACTCTGATCCATGTGTTATAGCGGGTCACATGCAGCCATTACATTTGTAAAATATAGTTTCGAGCCCAAAAGCATTTTGCAAGGCGTCATGGAATCCACACGTGTTTTTTTCTTCCCTTTCATAGTAAGAAGTTATAGTTATTAAATGCTACTTGTCTGTGCCAGAGATGCTGTAGTCCTGCTTCTGTCATGGGATATTGCAGTCAGGTGGTTTAGATTAGGTCATTAGAATCCTTATTTAGAAAGTGGTAAACAATTTTGATTTGAGACTTTCATGACTGCAGGAACCCATACTCATTGGTTCTTTCGGTAAAGTCACGTAGGTATAAAATAAATCACGACGTTTCGGGCGCAACACAAGCGTCCGTCATCAGGTTTGAAAGCATGATCTGCTGCTGAGGCAGATTGTTTTAAAAGGTTTGAAATGGGTGTAGCCCAAGGGTCATAAAGAAGTGGCCGGGGCTAGTGATGTTAACGTGAGAAGTTAGCATGTAACTGTAAGATAGGAGGAGAGCGGCCTCCTGGACGAGGGCACGGAAGTGGCTATGTTAATGTGAGAGATTAGCATGAAATAACAGCTGACATAGGCAGGTAGGTTGGAAAAATCACAGTCAGTTAAGACTTTACCTGGTTAATAACGTCCTTCCAATGATTGCTCAGTTTGTACCCATCCTCTCAGTTGAAGTTGTGTCTGTGTTTATATATATGGATGGCTTCATGAACAAATCTCTGAAGGTAGCCGGTAGGTTTGCAGAGCACCTCCGTCTTGGAAAAATCAATTTTGCGTGAGCCCACAGCGTTAAAACAATGATAGGCAACGGCAGAGGTATTGGTCCTACCGTGTTTCAGATCTGCCTTGTGTTCACGGACGCGGTCCGAGACATGTCGTTTCATTTCCCCAATGTAACTGCTGCCACAACCACAACTCATCCTGAGGGCTTGGTGTACGTGCTCCAACTCACTAGCTATGTGGTGCTGGTCGGAGATGCAACGGACCCTATGGTGTAGTGTTTTGATAAGGGAATTCTTCTGAGCTGGATGGTGGTGGGAGTCAGGCTTTAGATAGGCATCCGTGTGGGTGGCTTTCCTGTAGACGGAATGTCCCAACGAGCCATTAGGTCTCTTTTCGATCAAAACATCCAGGAATGGTAGTTTGCCATCCTTTTCCACTTCCATGGTGAATTTTATAGACGGGTGTATGGAATTGATGTGGTTGAGAAATTGATTCAGTGCTGGCAGGCCATGTGGCCAGATGACGAACGTGTACCCCAATGGGTTCTCCCTTATCACCGGCTACCTTCAGAGATTTGTTCATGAAGCCATTCAGATATATAAACACAGACACAACTTCAACCGAGAGGATGGGTACAAACTGAGCATTCATTGGAAGGACGTTATTAACCAGGTAAAATATTAACTGACTGATGTTTCCATCCTACCTGCCTATGTCAGCTGTTATTTCATGCTAATCTCTCACATTAACATAGCCACTTCCGTGCCCTCGTCCAGGAGGCCGCTCTCCTCCTACCTTACAGTTACATGCTAACTTCTCACGTTAACATCACTAGCCCCGGCCACTTCTTTATGACTCTTGGGCTCCACCCATTTCAAACTTATAAAAACAGTCTGCCTCAGCAGCAGATCATGCTTTCCCACCTGACGACGGACGCTTGTGTTGTGCCCGAAACGTCGTGATTTATTTTATTTTATACCTACGTGACTTTACCGAAAGAACCAAAGAGTATGGTAAACAATTGCCTGTTGCAGAGAGCTGTATGAACTCCCCGCGTCAGCTGCCACTCTTCATCAAAGAAAAAAAAAGCTGTTGAAACGTGGCTGCAGGGACGGCTGGGTGAAGGATAATGTTTATAAGCTGACCCACACAAAGTGTGCCACCCTGAGCACACCGTTTCACGATTATTGCTATTGTTTGTTACGTAAGCAGATTTGTGGGGATTGCTGAAAAGGGCCTTGCAAGTTGTTCGGGACGATTACTGGATTAGTGCAGAGTGTCTTCGACGTGGAGGTCTTACATGCAGAGGTGTCTTACATGCCACACGTCTTAGACGTGGCGTGTCTTACAGGCAGCCCTGTCTTACGCAGCCTGTCTTACGCGCGGCGTGTCTCACGCTCGGTGTGTCTCACGCTCGCCTTGTCTCACGCGCGTAGGTCTCATGGACGTAGGTCTTACGCTCGGCGTGTCTCACGCCCGGCGAATCTCACACACGGAGATCTGACACGTGGAGCCAGAGGGAGAGTCGAAGCGGGCCGCTCCAATGGAAGCTATTTTAGTCACCGTACTCTTGACCAATAATCAAGCCCCTGCTACGGTCTCCTCAGGTCATGGGCCTGCTTTTTTATTCAACTCGCCAAGTAGACATAGCACAATTTTCACGGCATTTCCAGAGAGCCGTGGCACATTTCACAATGTAGCTCTGCGCTCAGGCAAATCCCCATATGCTGCACAAAATACATAGGGGGACAGAGACAAAGATCCCCCTTGTAGCCTTATCAGACTGTCGGGGCAAGTGATGTTAGCAAGCACCTATGAAGGCCCGAACGGCACACGAGGGGGTGGGTGGCCAGCACCACGCTCGGCCGCCTTTGTCTCCCTTGTGGCGATGTGTTTACGTACTGTACTAGGTACTCATTTGAGGCTGAGTCGACCTAGAGTAGGCCCAGGACCGGTGTGGTACCCCCTGTGTGTGTGTACCCCTTTGTGTGTGTACCCCCTGTGTGTGTGTGTGGTACCCACTGTGTGTGTGTTGTACCCACTGTGTGTGTGTACCCACTGTGTGTGTGTGTGTACCCCTGTGTGTGTGTGTGCCCCTGTGTGTGCGTGCCCCTGTGTGTGTGTACCCCTAACCGCCGGTTGGAAACATTTAGGCTGGCCTGCCTACGATCCATCCTGGGTTTGACCAGGCTGGATTGTGTGAGGAGCTCACAAATCCTTGAAAGATCTGGGCAAAGTCCCATCGGTGAGCTCCTCCGGCAGGCAAGGCTGCGTTGGCTGGGTCATGTAGCCCGCATGCCCTGCCACCGCATGCCTAAACAGCTTTTATTCGGCCGGATTGAGGGGGCTAAATGGGCGTGGCACGGGCTAGAGAAGAGATGGAGTGATGTGGTACAGGAGGACGTGGAGCTGAGTGGACTTGCCGATGACTGGTACCAGCGGTGTCAAGATCGGCCTCAGTGGAGGAGGCTCGTGAAGGACGCTACTGGGCAGTTGGAGGCAGTCGCCCTCCAACAACAACGGAGGGCGGAGGAGCGACGCTCACAACAACAAGCGGAGCGCCGGGTGGCTAAAGCACAGCAAGTTGGCACAGTAGGGGGCACAAGTGGTGCATCAGCCAGTCATCTCGGTCAGTCGACCCGTGGCACCTGGGTCTGCCCCGTGACCTCCTGCCAGCGGGCGTTCGACATTTCATGTGGCCTCAAGGTGCACTTGGCCTGGCACAAGCGTCGTGGTGACGTCACCGCCACTTAGTGGCGAATGGCGGTTGTTGTTGTTGTGTACCCCTGTGTGTGTGTGTACCCACTGTGTGTGTGTGCCCACTGTGTGTGTGTACCCACTATGTGTGTGTGTACTCACTGTGTGTGTGTACCCCCTGTGTGTGTGTGTGTATTGTACCCACTGTGTGTGTGTACCCCCTGTGTGTGTGTGTGTGTTGTACCCACTGTGTGTGTTGTACTCTGTGTGTGTATGGCGGTTGTTGTTGTTGTGTACCTCTGTGTGTGTGTGTACCCACTGTGTGTGTGTGTGCCCACTGTGTGTGTGTACCCACTATGTGTGTGTGTGTACTCACTGTGTGTGTGTGTGCCCACTGTGTGTGTGTACCCACTATGTGTGTGTGTTGTACCCACTGTGTGTGTGTATTGTACTCTGTGTGTGTGTTGTACCCACTGTGTGTGTGTTGTACCCACTGTGTGTGTGTGTGTTGTACCCACTGTGTGTGTGTGTTGTAACCCCTGTGTGTGTGTGTTGTACCCACTGTGTGTGTGTTGTACCCCCTGTGTGTGTGTTGTACCCACTGTGTGTGTGTGTGTACCCACTGTGTGTGTGTGTTGTACCCACTGTGTGTGTGTGTTGTAACCCCTGTGTGTGTGTGTTGTACCCACTGTGTGTGTGTTGTACCCCCTGTGTGTGTGTGTTGTACCCACTGTGTGTGTGTGTGTACCCACTGTGTGTGTGTGTTGTACCCACTGTGTGTGTGTGTTGTAACCCCTGTGTGTGTGTGTTGTACCCACTGTGTGTGTGTTGTACCCCCTGTGTGTGTGTGTTGTACCCACTGTGTGTGTGTGTGTACCCACTGTGTGTGTGTGTTGTACCCACTGTGTGTGTGTTGTAACCCGTGTGTGTGTGTGTTGTACCCACTGTGTGTGTGTGTTGTACCCCCTGTGTGTGTGTGTTGTACCCACTGTGTGTGTGTGTACCCACTGTGTGTGTGTGTTGTACTCTGTGTGTGTGTGTACCCACTGTGTGTGTGTGTGTTGTACTCTGTGTGTGTGTGTTCCCCCTGTGTGTGTGTGTTGTACCCACTGTGTGTGTGTGTGTGTGTTGTACCCACTTTGTGTGTGTGTTGTAACCCCTGTGTGTGTGTGTTGTACCCACTGTGTGTGTGTGTGTTGTACCCACTGTGTGTGTGTTGTACCCACTGTGTGTGTGTGTTGTACCCACTGTGTGTGTGTGTGTACCCACTGTGTGTATGTGTTGTACCCCCTGTGTGTGTGTGTTGTACCCACTGTGTGTGTGTACCCACTGTGTGTGTGTTGTACCCCCTGTGTGTGTGTTGCCCCCTACTGTGCCAACTTGCTGTGTTTTAGTCACCCGGTGCTCCGCTCGTTGTTGTGAGCATCGCTCCTCTGCCCTCCGTTGTTGTTGGAGGGCGACTGCCTCCAACTACCCAGCTGCGTCCTTCACGAGCCTCCTCCACAGAGGCCGATCTTGACACCGCTGGTACCAGTCATCGGCAAGTCCACTCAGCTCCACGTCCTTTTGTACCACATCACTCCATCTCTTCTCTAGCCCGTGCCGCGCCCATTTAGCCCCTTATATCCGGCTGAACAAAGCTAATTAGGCATGCGGTGGCTGGGCATGCAGGATACATGGCCCAGCCAACGCAGCCTTGCCTGCCGGAGGAGCTCACCGATGGGACTTTGTTCAGATCTATCAAGGATTTGTGAGCTCCTCACACAATCCAGTCTGGTTAAACCCAGGATGATGGATCGTAGGCAGGCCAGCCTAAATGTTTCTAACCGGCGAAGATGTTCCATTAGGGGGGTCCACGTTTCGCAAGCGTAGAGAAGGGAGGGAATGACTTTGGCCGAGAAAACCTGAAGCTTTGTGAGGAGCGACAGACCAGGTAGCTTCCACACAGCGTTACGCGACCGATGAGAGGATAATGCCGCTCGGCTGATTCGGAGTGAGACCTCTGCTGTTAAACCGGAGCTGGTTATGAGCACACTGCCCAAGTATGGGAAACTCTCCACTCTCTCCACAACTGCCCCATCACCGATTGGGAGTTGTTGGGGTGGAGTGTCCGATGGTACAAAATACCCAGGCAGGTGCTTCGTTTTGGTGGGGCTGATGGTAAGGCTGCATCTCTTAGGTGCAAGCTCCCGGTTCAGCAGCAGTGTCTCCAACTCCTCTAAATGAGCAGCAATTACGAGATCATCGGCATACATAACGTGGTTGAGCAATAGGGAGCCATCTCTTGACTGCACCCGGGCATCGATCAGCCTACCATTGCCAGAGGACATCCCTGTTGCACCCCAAGGTGAACAGGGAATGGCTCCGACTCCCGGCCACGTAGTTTTACCCGGGCCCGCTCACCATCATGAAGGTCCTTAATGATCGTGAGCAGAGGGTCAGGGACTCCGAAAGCACGAAGAGTCGACCGAGCTCAGGCCTACTGATGGTATCATAGGCCTTGACCAGGTCAATAAAGCAGATATGTAGGTCTTGTGGGAATTCCCTACACCTCTGCTGTAGCAGACAGAAAATATGGCATCTGTGCAGGACCACCCTTTTCTAAAACCGCATTGGGGCTCCGCAAGCCTTTCCTCAGCGTGCCTAGCAAGACGATGTTGAATAATCCTTGCCAGGACCTTTCCCGGCACACTGAGGAGTGAGATGCCCCTGTAGTTGTTACAGTTTGTGCGATCCCCCTTCTTAAAGAGGGGGACCACCAGGGCATCCTTCCAATCCTGCGGAACCCGTCCAGTGGTCCAGACTGTTGTTATGATGTCATGTAGGGGAGTCTGTGCACAAACAGCACCCTCCCTCAGCATTTCGCTTGGGAGATCATATCTGCCCGGTGCCTTTCCTGGTCTCAGACTCCGGATCGCCTTCAGTACTTCCTCACCAGATGGCACCTCAGCCAGCCACTCACATGGGGGTGACTTCTTCCAATATTTCAGGCACCGCAGCCTCAGCAGGGTCATCCCCACTTTGTCCACGATGTTTTCTAGGCTGAGGGATTTCCCCTCTCCCAGGACCTCACAGAAATGCTCCGAAAATTTGCAAACCTGTTCCTGGGGGTAAGAGATTGGATCACTGTTTTTTCTCCTAATGACGGTAATAGGTGTGGCGCTGCAGGTTACTTTTTTGATGGAGTTAAAGAGTGATTTGTGATCGCGGGCCATTGAGGCAGACTCCATTTCCTCAGCAACCCGCGACCAACACCCATCCTTGCAGCGCTACACGGCTCTCCGAACCTCCAAACGAAGGCTGCGGTAACCCTCCTCATTCTCTGACATGGGATGCTGTAGCCGATGAGAGTGGGCCTGTCGCTTTTTCTCAGCCAGCCTGGACACCTCCTCTGTCAGCCAGGGTCTCTGGGGAGGTCTGGACCGTGTACCCAAAGCAGCCATTGCAGCTGCATGAGCCACAGTCCTAAACCTCACCCATTTCACCTCGACATCAGGAGGAGTGGGTGACGATGCCAACCCCAGCAGCAAGCAATGATTAAATTCTCGCTTAAAACTTTCATCAGCTAGCTGAGACCATGCCACTTTGGGTTTGAATGGGGTCCTGGGTGTACACCCACCACCGGAGTGAAAGAATGGCAGGCGCATCTTACAGATGACAAGTCGATGGTCAGTGGGCAGATCAGCTCCCTGGTAGGTCCTGGTGTCAAGGACATGGGCCCACATCCTCTGTTCCGTCACTATGTAGTCCAACAGATGTTCTTGCTTGGACCCGGCATGCATCCATGATGTGTGGATGCGCCGATTCCAGAACACCGTGTTGGTAATTACAAGCCCATGGGCTGCACAAAAATCTAGCTGCCTTCTGCCGTTGTTATTGAGATGATCTGGCCCATGCCTTCCAATCACTCCAGACCAGGTGCCAGCATCATGACCAACTCAAGCATTGAAGTCGCCCAACAAGATGACTATCCCGAGGGGCCACTTTAGCTAGCACCTATGACAGGAGGTCATAGAAGGCATCTGACTCATCGGCCTTGCCTGCATCCCTCCACGGATATTCGTCTTCGGTGGGGGCATAAGTTACCATGACCACCACTCCTTACCTCTGGTTGATGGGAAGGCGAGCCCAAAGTAGCCTGGGGTTTACAGCTTTCCACAACTCGCCGCCACGCTCCCACGTCCCCTTCATTCTTTTGTTCAGAAGAAGAGCCACTCCCTGTTGTTTGGCAGTCTCCCCGAGTAGAGGACTGTCCACCCCTCATGGTGGCAGGAGCCAGAGTCGGTCCACCGGACCTCCTAAATACCACAGAGATCCAGGTGGTACCGGTCCAGCTTCCAACAGAAGAGTGACAGCCTCTCCTCCGCAGTGAGCATTCGAACATTCTACGTGGCCACACGTAGTGTTTTTTTGTTGTTTCTGGAGGAGCCCCGAGGGTAAGGATTCGGTCTCCTGGCTCCGCAAAATGGGGTTTGGCCAGGAGACATTATAGACGCCTGTCCCCCCGGGGCCTTCGGCACAAGCTTATTAATTATTATTTTGAATAGTGGTTTGGTGGTAATTAATTGAAGGTGGAGGGGTTACCAGCACCTCGAACCCGTCCAGAGACCCCATTTGGCCGCTGGTGGTTACAAACGCCATGAGGGGAATGGCCAATCTAAATTGGCCCTCCCCCCACGGCACTGCCCACACACACAGGGGGTACAACACACACACAGGTTACATGTTCTGGAGACCTCCCGTCTCTGCCGACTTCCCGTGCTGGCCGCCTCGCGCAGGGAGCCGCAGGGTGATCGTGAGCCACGGAGTTGGAGAGTCCCAGAGTCAGGGAGTCACGGAGTCACGGAGTTGGGGAGTAACAGATTTGGGGAGTCGCGGAGTCATGGAGTCACAAAGTCACGGACTTATGGAGCTGGGGAGTCGCGGAGTCGGGGAGTCGGGGAGTCGTGCCGTTTTGTTCACTCTCAGAGAGAGAGAGAATTATTCAGAGGAGCAGCCAGAACCGGCGCCGACAATTGTCCAAGCTCTGAGGTCCTACGTTAGGATGTTTTGCGAACTCCGTGAATGAGAGATTACACACAGTGAGAGGAAACCGGACAACCCCAAAAAACACCCCACGTGTGTTAGGAGGGTGGTAACATTACCAATGTAATGTGTATGAGCTCGGCAACAGTGATTCATTGATTAAAATCAAAACTTACATTTAGAATTCGTGTGGATTTCCAACGCATCGGCCTCTTCGTGGTTTCAGTTATCGCCTCCATCTCCCAGCCCGTGCCATCGTAACTTGTTCCCGTGCACTGCCACTCACGGTCGTTCGTTTTTCATATCCTAGTATCGGGCACACGACGTGGCCAGCAGTGGAGAGACCATGGTTCAGGGTGAAATGGCCCTAGTCTGTAGCCCCCTCCCCCCCCCGCACGGGCCACCACGGCGCACGGCCTGCGTCTCGGAGGCCGTCGGAGTGGCCCAGCCGCTTGGTCGGGGGGCCGTGGAAGAGAGCAAGGCGGAGGGAAGACAATCGCCCTCGCGTCGCACGCGATACAAACTCCTGCCACCACGAGAAGGAACAGGCCCGGCGTGGATGACCACCGTCCAATGGAACGATGAGATGATCGGCTCACGTGCGGCAGCGACATCGATCGTAACATCGCGGACACGTGAGGGATGCGACGGCGTGGGGTAGGCTTTCATCCAGCAGTGGATAGAGCATAGCTTATGATTTTGATGATGAAGTTGAGGGGTTGACGTTAGGCTCTGATGCAATATTTTGTCTCCCACTTTGCTTGGCGTCACGTATCCGTGTCTGTATGTATGTTGAACTTCTTTCGCACCGTACGTAGCCAGCCGTGCCAATTGGAGGTTGGGGGGTGAATCAGGACGCTGATGCAACACAAACGCCCAGCGATGAGAATGGGCACTTTGTCCCGGAGAGGCTTGGGACAGGAGACGCCGGTTTCTCAGCAGAGACTTTGTCTTGCCACATTGCCGATCCCACAGGATTCTACCTTCATGGCTTTACGGAAGCACTCACACGCAGCTCACGGGTTTATGCAACTGGCTCTTATATAACACGGCCAATTACCCATGCCCTCAAACGTTGGCATCTTATCACTAACGCCGTCTTCTCTGCTCTTGCAGAGTGTTTTTGTTTGTACATGAAAAGCTCTGCCCTGCTCATTGAATACAACCTCGTGGACCTCCTTTGTGCAGCACCACTCCCCCTCCTCCCCCCCCAGCCGAAGTTTGCAAAGTCATCTACTAGCTGCACAGTAACACATGGCGAGATGTCAACTAACTCGCCTGGTATACAGGAGGTTGTGGGGTCGATCCCGACCCTGACGCCTGCTGTATATTTGGAGTTTGTGTGTCTCTCTTTCTCTCCCCGTGGTTGCATTGATTTTTCTTTAGGTCCTCCAATTTTTCACTCAACATTTAGAATCAACATCGCACATTTAGAGTATTTGGCTACTATACATTTCCATGTGATGATAAGCCACTTCGTTGGGCTATCATGTGTGATGACCAGGTCGCTTCTGAAAAAGAGCTTCACAGCTCAGTGGGCCTTACCTGGTAAAATAAAAATAACTAGTTGAGTTGAATCTATGTCCTCTGCCTTAAACATCCTTGTTAGGAAGCTCATCTGAAGCCCCAGTGTCCAGTCTCGGTGTCTAAGAGCACGTTAATCTATTGGAGGAGTTTAAAGGAGCTGTTGCCTGGGGTGTGTATTGGACTCTTGAGTCGAGTACAAAAACTGGAGGCAATTAGCCGTGGATCTATAAACTTCCCAGGGGGGAGATGGGGGTGGCGGTCCCCAAATGTCAAGGTTCTTGAATAGGGCCCTAACATTAATAATAAAAACACGTTCACTGTATCTGCTTTGGTAAATATCAATAAAATATTCCTGATCTCGGGGGGAAGGCTATTTCCGCCATTTGCCCCGACCCCCCCTCCCTTCCCCTCCCCCGACCCCCCCCCCCTCCCCCCGCGTCTACACCTTGGAACTGCCACTTGGAAACGATCCCCCAGGAGCCGTCCAGCGGCAATCCCCAGCGGTGTAGGCGGACGACCCCGGGTGACCGTAGTGTGCTGGGTGGAGAAACGTCTCGTTACTCTCATTGTAAATGCTTGCGGGGTTTTTACTCTTCAACACACAACTGGTTAGTGTTGAACTAGTGACTCATCGGCGCATTTCGTTTACGTGACAAACCTTCACCAATTGGCTGCGTCGGGTGGTGGCGGATCTAACGACGTTTTTTATTTACGTGATCTAACCAACGAACATACCCCGGACTTAACTCCTCGCTCCCACAGAGTTGCGAGCGAGATGAACGTTGCCTGCCCATTTCATCACTTCGCCCGATGTGCGGCTAAGAGGTGTTGGGGGTGGGGGGGGTGATCAGGTTTTTTATGGTCAATTAGGTCACGTGCAGTAACAGTGCGCGATGTCCGCGGGAGCCGTGCTTTGCGCACGCTGTGCTCTTGACAGCTCGCGAGCTGCGCTGCAAGGCTCATCCTCTCCACTGCGGCAACCTACGGACGTCCGCAGTTTAGCCAGCGATTGTGGACGCGATAGCGTAAACAAAACGGGTAACGATGAAAATGAACCCCTTTATCAGCCGCCACGCGTATCTTGTGCAGTTCGGCCAAGGAATGCCGGATCAAGGTGAAAGTGACGCACTGTATCCGGCAGCCATTACACGGCTCCATCGCCGGCCTTGAGACGTTTCCATCGATGGCATTCATCCTCCGGGTGTGCGAAAAATCTGTCCGACTCGGAGGAGGAATTCACGAAGGAACTTGTGAAATGGTGCTCTGAACGAAAGAAAAAAAAGACAAACACTGCCCATGAAAGGATTCTGAGTGGCGAGAAAGATTTGAGACATGCTCGGCACCGAGAGGGCCTGGCGATGATTGTGGCGGACAGGGCCCCGAGCATGTCACTGCAGGAATTCTCTTGATCCTGACGGTGCCATACGCGCTGCTGTCAACGAATCTGGCCTGCAACATATTTCTCAAGTCAGCCCAGATAAATCAAAACGGTGCAGTTGACAGAAATAAACTTCGTACACAATACCACGGACCTGATCTCGGTACAAATAAATTTCCTACCTCCCAAACGCAGAGATGCCAACTCCCAGACTGCTTGGGTCAAATCTGGACAAGTGGTGACCCCAATGCTGTCGCAGTGAGAACACTGGCAGGAAAGCACCCCTGATGGTGATAAATCTTCTCCCACGTGGCACATTTGTAGTCTGCTCTACAGCTGGAGGCAACGCAGAATTCCGATTTTAAAAAAATATTGAAAATGAATAAAAATTATTTTCCTGACAATGCACAGACAGCAGACAATGTTAAGTTTCAGGTTGATTTTGTTTGACCAGATGAGAACTCTCAACGGGCCAGGGTAGGGCCTCATCTGAAGGAGTGAACCTGGGTCACCACAATGACAAAAGCAACAACAAAAAACTAAGAACAGCAATTAATCAAATGGAAATCAGAGCAAAAACAATCATGTTAAAGAAGAACGTGAAATTGGCGGACAAATATAACTAAATATTAAATCTAATGCGAACATTTTCAGAAAGAAAAGTTGTCTAAGACAAGTTACTCATAAAACTGTTTATGTAACGTGAAGTTACAGAAGCATGCTTCAAAGGGGAGGGCCTGGCACGGCTGGGCCCCGGATCCGCCTTGAGGAGCGAGCCTTCTGCCCCGTGCCCCGACTGCACATCTGTGAAAAAGAGCTTGCTAGCTCATCGGATTTCCCCCTCCAGTCTAAGTAAAGATTCTGATTCTGTGAGCGCTCGATGGGACGGAGCCGTGGTTGCTGTCTGCCGAGAGAGCGGTCCGTCCGCAGGGGCCCGCAGTGCCGGCCGTCACCTCGGGCCAGCGCAGACTTTTCGGTCACGGCTGTGAAAACACAGCTGGGTGGAGTGGGCATCACGAGATGATGACGACGATGACGATGTCGGAGATGATGATGACGACGAGTCGCGCCCTCTTCATGCTGGGTTATCGCGGAGCGCGCCACATGAGCGTCACTCTGCCCCAGTCGAGGTGGTAAAGAGACCCCAGGAAAAGATAACATCAGCTAAGATTTGAAAATCCACAGATATATTTAACAACGGTATTCTTAGCCATAGTAAAATCATTCATCTGCTTTGGCGCAACAACCTCATCTGGGCTGTCATGGAATGTAATGGTAGGTTTTTACCCTTTTAACTGGTACAAAACTGACACCTTTATTCAAGGCATCATGTTTGCAATGACCACAACACAAGTAGTCAATAAAGCAAACAAAAAGAAGCAACTCTGATAAGGATAATAATATGCACTGTCCTTGAAGTTGATTGGCCCACACCCGAGACGGCTTTCTTTAGAGCCTAGTCCCCATTGGTGTAGGGCCAGATGACACCTACACCAATGGGGACTAGGCTCTAAAGAAAGCCGTCTCGGGTGTGGGCCAATCAACTTCAAGGACAGTGCATATTATTATCCTTATTATCCTTATCAGAGTTGCTTCTTTTTGTTTGCTTTATTGACTACTTGTGTTGTGGTCATTGCAAACATGATGCCTTGAATAAAGGTGTCAGTTTTGTACCAGTTAAAAGGGTAAAAACCTACCATTATATTTTGCCACTGGTAAAAGAGATCTCATAGTGTCATGGAATGGTCGTGTTATTCATCTGGCTTAGGAGGCATCGAAGAAGCTTGGTTTTTTGTTCCATGCCAAATCTTCTTTAACTCCGAACAATTAATTCTGCCACACAGAGCACACATTTTGTGTGGTGTTGGAATCCTGCTGCTGCTGCTGCTGTCATTTCTGGAGTGGTGCACCCAGTCCCTACCCCACTGCACCGGATAGAATTCAGAGAAAGCAACGGTCAGGATGATTGATGATCCAGCGCTAATTCCCTCCAGTCACTTGTACCCAGTCACCTCGTGTTCACTCTTCTCTCGCTACTACCGTGGTTGGACTCCTCAAGCAGATTGTTTAACCACTGCCACTACAGGTTACAACAACTCACCCACTTATTCACCCACCCACTCACTTCACTCACTCACCCACCCTTTCACTCACCCACTCACCACACAACAGGTCACCTCACTTGTCTCTCTGCTTCTTCCCTCGCACCGCTTCACTCTGGAATCCCCTCCCCCCTCATCGCCTGTTTTCCCCAAGCTCTTATAATCATATTGATAACAGTAACCCTGCTCAATTCAGTAAACGTGTCGCCTCTTGTGCATTAAACGCTTTGAAGGTGCCGTTTGTTGCTGGCTGCTTGGCACTTTGGGTTGAGCGACTTTGCTTCAAACAATCAGACAAAAGCCGCCAATGTCCGTCGTGCGTCGTGCTTGTGAGCGGCAAGCGCGTACGGGCCGTGCCGCCGGGCACTGCGTCGGCGTCGCCCAGCTGGCGCGTCCCTCCACCCCTGCAGTCCCCGTGGGTGACGTCGCCACACCATCTTCTCCCCCCCCCCCCTCCGCAGGGCTGAGCGGGAGTTCCTCGGACCTGGACATCAGGATATCGGTGTTCGGCCAGAACTTCATCCCTCCCAAGAAAGCCAAGACCTTCCTGCAGTTAGTGTGGGAGGCCCTGCAGGACGTGACGCTCATCATCCTGGAAGTGGCGGCTCTCATCTCGCTGGGCCTCTCCTTCTACCACCCCCCCGGGGGTGACAATGAAGGTCAGTGAGTGGGGCGGTAGGGGGGGAGGGGTCCTGGGAGGGGGGGGCCTGGGAGGGGGGGGGGGGTCTGGGAGGAGGGGGGCTCCACGGCCGCCAGTAGCCACCCGGGCGGCCCCCAGCTTCGCGAGCGGGAACATGAAGCGCTGCTTCGTCATGTTTTCACATCGCCTCGTGGTGGCGAGATGTTAACTACCTCGCCTGGTATGCAGGAGTGCGTGGGTTCAATCCTGGACCCTGCGAGATGTTAACTACCTCGCCTGGTATGCAGGAGGTCGTGGGTTCAATCCCGGACCCTGCGAGATGTTGACTACCTTGCCTGGTATGCGGGAGGTCGTGGGTTCGTTCCTGACCCCGACGCCTATATATTTGGAGTTTGCGGTGTTATCTCCCCGTGGTCGCGTGGATTCTTTTTCCGGGCCCTCCTGTTTTTCCCCTCAGATTTAGAATCAACATCACGCGTTTAGAGTGTTTGACTGCTGTAACTTTACAAGTGACGAGCCACTTCGTTGAGCTATCATTTGTGGTTAGGTCGCTTCTGAAAAAGAGCGACACAGCTCAGTGATTTCGCCGTAACTGTACGTGGGGCTCCGCGCGGAAATGTTTCGATGGGCGTGCTTGAAGCCTCGTTCCGTTTTTTGGGATCATAGCGACGACGGCCTCCGGCGGGGCCAGAATTAACACGACCAATTATAGAGGCGGAGTTGGAGTGTTTTTGGAAATCTGAGCTTAGTCATGAGAATGGAACTCAAGCGATGTGCCTAGAGAGGAGAGTTTTGCGATCGGTGCGTACTGCCCGCCATGACAAGTTGTTCAGAAACACGGTCACTCACGAAAAATATCGGACAATAATGCAAGAGTGCTCCAAGAAGCATCGAGCAATGTATACAGACGGTCCCCGACTTACAATATTTCGATCCTACGATGGCGATAGCGATATGACAAAATTGTAAAATATTTAAAATTTCGCGCGGTACGCAAACGCAGCAGCGTACGAGGTACGATACTGTACGTTGGGACACTGTGCAATATAGTATTGTAATTAATAAATACATACAGTATATAGTTTATACAGTACGCTACTGTAAATTGGTCTGTTTTGCTAAATTATCACCATTCCTTAAGACTCCTGGGTAGACCAGGCCATCTTCGATTTACGATATTTTTGACTTACGATGGGGTCGTCGTAACGCATCTCCATCGTAAGTAGAGGATTACCTCTATTCAGAATTACAAAGCTACAGGCAGAGGGAAATGTGATTAGGGAACGCACGCAGGTGAATGACATTGTTCAAATTGTGAAGAAAAGGCGAGTGCGCTTGTGCAGGTCACCTCTAGAAGGGACGATGACCGATGGCCAAGGAATGAAACGCGTCCGAGAGAGCGTCTGCTGAGGAGATGGAGCGATGAAATAATTCACGTGCAGGTGCTGGCTGCATCGCTGCATCGCAGGGTGGTGTGAGTTGGCAGAGGCTTGGGGAGGCCTTCAGCAGTGGATTGATCGCGGTTGATGACGACGAGCGTGGACATGGGAACGGCTGCAGCCCATGTGACGGTGACGAGGGTGGTGAAGGGACGCTTGATGACGCGCGGTGATGTGGTGCGACCCCCCCTTGTCGTTGTTGCTGTTCTTTGTGCAGTGTGTGGCAGCGCGGCAGGCGGCGTGGAGGACGAGGGTGAGGCGGAAGCCGGCTGGATCGAGGGGGCCGCCATCCTGCTGTCCGTCATCTGCGTGGTGGTGGTCACCGCCTTCAACGACTGGAGCAAGGAGAAGCAATTCCGTGGGCTGCAGAGCCGCATCGAGCAGGAGCAGACATTTTCGGTGATCCGAGGTGGCCAAGTCATCCAGATACCCGTGGCCGAGATCGTGGTCGGGGACATCGCGCAGGTCAAATACGGTTAGTCGCTCTATTGGGTATCCACGCCACGCTCTGCCGAGCGCCACAGACGTGAATGCCAGCGGGGGGCATCACGCGGCCCCCCCAAAGTATCTCAAGACTCCAATTGTGTTGCGCATTTCCCGGTGCTTATTTTACAAATCAGAGTTGCGTGCGTGCTGACCCATGTTCAGCATTTTCGTGCTTTTCGGACCCCTCGTGTTCTCTGTCGTATAATATTGGTGGTTTTTTGTCACTGGTAACTGTTTGCTCTTTCCGTGCACCACCCATTGCATTATTTATCGCGGTGATATCTTGACAATCTTGATGATCCGTATTCGTTTTTGGGTTGCGCCACATGGTAGCTGTTTTGTGCCAAAAATGTATCATTAAACTTCCACCACCCGACAAAGCTGTCGTGCAAATTGAAGGGGAGCCCCGGAGTGCGACTGTGGAGTCGCTGACCAAGACCACGGCGGACGTTATGAACCACTTGCCGACGTCACGCACTCAGCGATGGAAGTAGTAGCAGCAGCAGATGGATCCTCACCTGAAGCTGCTTTGTGACCTTTTAACTTGCATACAGATCTTGAAGTTGCTAATCCCTAAGCCGTACGCAAGAAGGAGCATCGGCCGAGTTCAGAGTTGTGACGCGAGCGACCGCGTGTTCTGTCTGCAGGGGACCTGCTCCCGGCCGACGGTGTGCTCATCCAGAGCAACGACCTCAAGATCGACGAGAGCTCCTTGACGGGCGAGTCGGACCACGTGCGCAAAACCATTGACCGCGACCCCATGCTCCTCTCAGGTTTGCCTCGTCTCCGCGTCGTCGTGTCGCCCGCATGCCGCTCGCGCGCACATCGCCCCGCAGGTCACGACGCGTCACGCTCCTTCCCCCGCGTGGCTCCGCTCTGCAGTTCCCTCCTGTCGTCTCTTTTCTTCTCCCAAGCTCGTATGACAAAAATAACAACAATAATGATAATGGTGAACTCGCTCGCTTCAATAAATGCATTAAGCTCGTTTCTGTAAAATCTTTGATCGTGCTCTTTCTTGCCGGCCGCTTGACGTTTATGGCCCTTTGGACCCTGTGCTCAGAAACTGTCGTTGAAACAAAAATGTAAATCCTGCAGCACCACACGCCCCACCCCTTTTTGCGAGCCACTGGCATCGACCGAAGAACCGGACGCGGCGGTCCAGCCGTGTTTAGCCGCGTGCGCACTCGTGCGCTCCTCTGCTCCGCGCGTGTCCAGGGACCCACGTGATGGAGGGCTCCGGACGGATGCTCGTCACGGCCATCGGCATCAACTCCCAGACGGGTATCATCTTCACGCTGCTGGGCGCCGGCGGGGAGGAGGAAGAGAAGGAGAAGAAGGAGAAGAAAGGTACGGATGAAGTGCTTCGCCGAGGTTTAGCAAAAACCCCGTCCCGGATTTTTTCGCAACCCGGCACCGCGGCGTTACGTCCCGATGATGGGACGAGGGTCCCCCGAGCTCGAAGCTTCACCAAAGAGTCGCGTGGCACCGGGAACCCGGCACCCGCAGGTTTGGTAGAATAATCACCGGCGTCAGTGTGCAGAAAATAAGGCAAGGCACTATCCCTCGCTCCCACGGTTGTCCCTCCACGTCAGCCACACGGCCGCCTGGGAGCGTGTTATTTCATTCGCATTTTGTCTGACACACGCAAACTCAGGACCGGTTTGAGCATTCATTGTGTCTCGTCAGCAGAGTCAGGCTTGCTTCAACCAACGCTGGTGAACTGCAAGATGTGTATAATTAGGCCCCCTCCCTCTCTCTGTGTTAGATTGGGGACGAGGTTCAAAAAGAGCAAAACGTTACTTTGATTTCTCTCTCGGGAGTTGATCTCTCACCCTTCTCCTGGATGGCGTTCTTTCAAGACACAAATCGCACCATGCACTTACTCGTTTCGACAACACCGAGCGTGGTCAAGCACCGAAGATCGATCCTCACCGTCACTGTCGGTGCTGTCTCGTCTCATGGACAGTAACGCGCACCACAAATACAAAAACCCCCCATATAGTCTTAACGGACTGTTGGGGCAAGTGCTGTTAGCGAGCTGCACCTGTCAAGGCCGGCACGGCACACGAGGGGGTGAGTTGCCAGCACCACGCCCGGGCCTCCTTTAGTGGCGATCTTATTACACACCGCACCAGGTACTCATTTTAGGCAGAGTAAATCTAGGGGAGACCCAGGACCAGTTCAGATAACCGTCACTGGTATTGGCTATGAGCGGGAATCGAACTCGGGTGGCCGGGTTCGTGGTGCAATGCGCTAACCGCTCGCCACACACCCCCACACAGACGAACAGACAGGTACACACCCACACATACACGATCACTATTACGTTATGGGAAGACGGTTCTGTGGTCAGACGACGCATTGCGCGGGTAATTTTGTATTGAATTATTTTTGTTTACGCACATATCTTACTGCAGTCCTAATGGTCTAACAGTAGATGTGCTTCTTTAAATGTTAATCCAAACATAAACGACAAAAAAAATGTTTAGTTTGATATAACTATTTCTCGATTCTATAGAGAGAGCCTCAGCTTTTAATTATTTGGTAGCCGAATTGTGAAGGTGGCACTTGATGTGGAGGATGGAGATGCAGAGAGTTGCAGAGAGATGGGTGAGTGTGAGTGAGTGTGTTAGTGAGTGTGTGTGTAAGTGAGCGTGTGAGTGAGTGTAAGTGAGTGTGTGAGTGTGTAAGTGAGTGAGTGTGTGTAAGTGTGTGACTGAATATGTAAGTGAGTGTGTGAGTGTGTAAGTGAGTGAGTGTGTTTAAGTGTGATAGTGAGTATGTGAGTGTGTGAGTGTGAGTGTGTGTAAGTAAGTAAGTGTGTGAGTGAGTGTGTGAGTGAGTGTGTGAGTAAGTGTGTGTAAGTGAGTAAGTGTATGTGAGTGAGCCAAACCCCATTTGGCGGAGCCAGGAGACTGAATCCTTACCCTCGAAGCTCCTCCAGAAACAACAAAAAGCCACTACGTGTGGCCACGTGGAATGTTCGAACGCTCACTGCGGAGGAGAGGCTGCCACTCCTCTGTCGGGAGCTGGACCAGTACCGCCTGGATCTCTGTGGTATTCAGGAGGTTCGGTGGACCGGCTCTGGCTCCTGCCACCATGAGGGGTGGACAGTCCTCTACTCGGGGCAGGAGACTGCCAAACAACATGGAGTGGCTCTTCTTCTGAACAAAAGAATGAAGGGGGCGTGGGAGCGTGGCGGTGAGTTGTGGGAAGCTGTAAGCCCCAGGCTACTTTGGGCTCACCTTCCCATCAACCAGAGGTGAGGAGTGGTGGTCGTAGTTACTTATGCCCCCACCGAAGACGAACATCCATGGAGGGATTGCGGCAAGGCTGATGAGTCAGATGCCTTTTATGACCTCCTGTCATAGGTGCTAGCTAAAGTGGCCCCTCGGGATAGAGTCATCTTGTTGGGCGACTTCAATGCCCGAGTTGGTCATGATGCTGGCACCTGGTCTGGAGTGATTGGAAGGCATGGGCCAGATCAGTTAAATAACAATGGTAGGAGGCTGATAGATTTTTGTGCAGTTTATGGGCTTGTAATTACCAACACGCTGTTCCGGCATCGGCGCATCCACACAACATCATGGATGTATGCCGGGTCCAAGCAAGAACATCTGTTGGACTACATAGTGACGGAAAGCGGATGCGGAGCCCATGTCCTTGACACCAGGACCTACCATGGAGCTAATCTGCACACTGACCATCGACTTGTCATCTGTAAGATGCGCCTGCCATTCTTCCACTCCGGTGGTGGGTGGACACCCAGGACCTCATTCAAACCCAAAGTGGCATGGTCTAAGCTAGCTGATGAAAGTTCTAAGTGAGAATTTCATCATCGCTTGCAGATGGGGTTGGCAGCGTCACCCACTCCTCCTAATGTCGAGGGGAAATGCGCGAGGTTTAGGACTGTGGCTCATGCAGCTGCAATGGCGGCTTTGGGTAGATGGTCCAGACCTCCCCAGAGACCCTGGCTGACAGAGGAGGTGTCCAGGCTGGCTGAGAAAAAGTGACAGGCCCACTCTCATCGTCTACAGCATCCCACATCAGAGAATGAGGAGGTTTACCGCAGCCTTCGTTCGGAGGTTCGGAGAGCCGTGAGGCGCTGCAAGGAGGGGTGGTAGTCGCAGGTTGCTGAGGAGATGGAGTCTGCCTCAATGGCCCGCGACCAAAAATCGCTCTTTAACTCCATCAAAAAAGTAACCTGCAGCGCCACACCTATTACCGTCATTAGGGGAAATAACATTGATCCAATCTCTCACACCCAGGAACAGGTTTGCAACTTTTCTGAGCATTTCTGTGAGGTCCTGGGAGAGGGGAAATCCCTCAGCCTGGAAAACATTGTGGGACAAAGTGGGGATGACCCTGCTGAGGCTGCGGTGCCACAAATATTAGAAGAAGTCACCCCCTGTGAGTGGCTGGCTGAGGTGCCATCTGTTGAGGAAGTACTGAAGGCGATCCAGAGTCTGAGACCAGGAAAGGCACCGGGCAGAGATGATCTCCCAACCCTAGTGAAATGCAGCGGGTGTTCGACATTCACGTGGCTTCAACGTGCACGTAGCCTGGCACAAGCGTCGTGGTGACGTCACCGCCACTTAGTGGCGAATGGCGGTTGTTGTGTGAGTGAGTATGTGAGTGAGTGAGTATGAGTGTGTGAGTATGTCTGACCAACGGGGACATTCCGGGGGGCGGGGGGGATTCTCCCCTCTATGAGAAACTAAAATCACATGAGTGGGTTTCCTGGCCAGAAACAAATGATGTTCTTTTTTGACAAGCTACAAATTTCTCGTCACTTCACCCTCTGCTGGTTATTGATTTTTGTGAAATTAATGAACACTGCACTCCGCTCGCTTGAGCAGCAATGATGATTAAATTGGCTATTGATTAAATTGTACCTGATTATAAACCTGAAATAGCTTCGATTCGATATTTCACTCGGCATTTATGTTTTTTTCTAGACCAAAAGCATTTCATCCATTATAAAGACCTTTCTGATAACTCTGGCTCTATTTTGGCTTGGAGGAGAAAATTGCTTTGGGCATGCACAACGGTGTTGATCATTTTGCTGTGCCTACAGGTAAATAAATCCTCGCGCTTTCTTGCTGCGACTCAAAGTTATTTTTGTCACGCATTCCAAGGCAAATACAAATTTTTCTCAAAAATCTTTTAATAATTTGCCCGCTCAATATTGGATTACAGTTGTTGCGAGTAATTACTGTGCGTAATCATTATGGATGTTTTTGGTCGGAGAGCCATGATGCCAAGGCTGGGCACTTGGCATTCTTTTCAGAAACAGTTTAGGAGGAGCCAGAGGGAGACCTCAGGTCAGGAGGAGCCAGAGGGAGACCTCAGGTCAGGAGGAGCCAGAGGGAGACCTCAGGTCAGGATGAGCCAGAGGGAGACCTCAGGTCAGGATGAGCCAGAGGGAGACCTCATGTCAATAGGAGCCAGAGGGAGACCTCAGGTCAGGATGAGCCAGAGGGAGACCTCAGGTCAGGATGAGCCAGAGGGAGACCTCAGGTCAACAGGAGCCAGAGGGACACCTCAGGTCAGGAGGAGCCAGAGGGAGACCTCAGGTCAACAGGAGCCAGAGAGAGACCTCAGGTCAGGATGAGCCAGAGGGAGACCTCAGGTCAGGATGAGCCAGAGGGAGACCTCAGGTCAGGATGAGCCAGAGTGAGACCTCAGGTCAGGAGGAGCCAGAGTGAGACCTCAGGTCAAGAGGAGCCAGAGAGAGACTTCAGGTCAGGATGAGCCAGAGGGAGACGTCAGGTCAGGATGAGCCAGAGTGAGACCTCAGGTCAACAGGAGCCAGAGGGAGACTTCAGATCAGGAGGAGCCAGAGGGAGACCTCAGGTCAAGAGGAGCCAGAGGGAGACCTCAGGTCAGCAGGAGCCAGAGGGAGACCTCAGGTCAGGAGGAGCCAGAGGGAGACCTCAGGTCAGGAGGAGCCAGAGGGAGACCTCAGGTCAGGAGGAGCCAGAAGGAGACCTCAGGTCAGGAAGAACCAGAGGGAGACCTCAGGTCAGGAGGAACCAGAGGGAGACCTCAGGTCAGGAGGAACCAGAGGGAGACCTCAGGTCAGGAGGAGCCAGAGGGAGACCTCAGGTCAACAGAGGCCAGAGAGAGGCCTCAGGTCAGGAGGAGCCAGAGGGAGACCTCAGGTCAAGATGAGCCAGAGGGAGACCTCAGGTCAGGAGGAGTCAGAGGGAGACCTCAGGTCAGGTGGAACCAGAGGGAGACCTCAGGTCAAGATGAGCCAGAGGGAGACCTCAGGTCAGGAGGAGCCAGAGGGAGACCTCAGGTCAGGAAGAACCAGAGAGAGACCTCAGGTCAGGATGAGCCAGAGGGAGACCTCAGGTCAAGAGGAGCCAGAGGGAGACCTCAGGTCAAGAGGAGCCAGAGGGAGACCTCAGGTCAGGAGGAGCCAGAGGGAGACCTCAGGTCAGGAGGAGCCAGAGGGAGACCTCAGGTCAAGAGGAGCCAGAGGGAGACCTCAGGTCAAGAGGAGCCAGAGGGAGACCTCAGGTCAGAAGGAGCCAGAGGGAGACCTCAGGTCAGGAGGAGCCAGAGGGAGACCTCAGGTCAGGAGTAGCCAGAGGGAGACCTCAGGTCAAGAGGAGCCAGAGGGAGACCTCAGGTCAAGAGGAGCCAGAGGGAGACCTCAGGTCAGCAGGAGCCAGAGGGAGACCTCAGGTCAGGAGGAGCCAGAGGGAGACCTCAGGTCAGGAGGAGCCAGAGGGAGACCTCAGGTCAGGAGGAGCCAGAGGGAGACCTCAGGTCAGGAGGAACCAGAGGGAGACCTCAGGTCAGGAGGAACCAGAGGGAGACCTCAGGTCAGGAGGAACCAGAGGGAGACCTCAGGTCAGGAGGAGCCAGAGGGAGACCTCAGGTCAACAGGAGCCAGAGAGAGACCTCAGGTCAGGAGGAGCCAGAGGGAGACCTCAGGTCAAGATGAGCCAGAGGGAGACCTCAGGTCAGGAGGAGTCAGAGGGAGACCTCAGGTCAGGTGGAACCAGAGGGAGACCTCAGGTCAAGATGAGCCAGAGGGAGACCTCAGGTCAGGAGGAGCCAGAGGGAGACCTCAGGTCAGGAAGAACCAGAGAGAGACCTCAGGTCAGGATGAGCCAGAGGGAGACCTCAGGTCAGGAGGAACCAGAGGGAGACCTCAGGTCAAGATGAGCCAGAGGGAGACCTCAGGTCAAGATGAGCCAGAGGGAGACCTCAGGTCAAGATGAGCCAGAGGGAGACCTCAGGTCAAGATGAGCCAGAGGGAGACCTCAGGTCAAGATGAACCAGAGAGAGACCTCAGGTCAGGATGAACCAGAGGGAGACCTCAGGTCAGGAGGAACCAGAGGGAGACCTCAGGTCAAGATGAGCCAGAGGGAGACCTCAGGTCAGGAGGAACCAGAGGGAGACCTCAGGTCAGGAGGAGCCAGAGGGAGACCTCAGGTCAACAGGAGCCAGAGAGAGACCTCAGGTCAGGAGGAACCAGAGGGAGACCTCAGGTCAGGAGGAGCCAGAGGGAGACCTCAGGTCAAGATGAGCCAGAGGGAGACCTCAGGTCAGGATGAGCCAGAGTGAGACCTCAGGTCAAGAGGAGCCAGAGGGAGACCTCAGGTCAGGAGGAGCCAGAGGGAGACCTCAGATCAGGAGGAGCCAGAGGGAGACCTCAGGTCAGGTGGAACCAGAGGGAGACTTCAGCTCAGGAGGAGCCAGAGTGAGACCTCAGGTCAGGAGGAACCAGAGGGAGACCTCAGGTCAGGAAGAGCCAGAGTGAGACCTCAGGTGAACAGGAGCCAGAGGGAGACCTCAGGTCAGGAGGAGCCAGAGGGAGACCTCAGATCAGGAGGAGTCAGAGGAAGACCTCAGGTCAGGTGGAACCAGAGGGAGACTTCAGCTCAGGAGGACCCATAGTGAGACCTCAGGTCAGAAGGAGCCAGAGGGAGACCTCAGATCAGGAGGAGCCAGAGGGAGACCTCAGGTCAGGAGGAGCCAGAGCGAGACCTCAGATCAGGAGGAGTCAGAGGGAGACCTCAGGTCAGGTGGAACCAGAGGGAGTCTTCAGCTCAGGAGGAGCCAGAGGGAGACCTCAGGTCAGGAGGAACCAGAGGGAGACCTCAGGTCAAGATGAGCCAGAGGGAGACCTCAGGTCAAGAGGAGCCAGAGGGAGACCTCAGGTCAAGATGAGCCAGAGGGAGACCTCAGGTCAAGAGGAGCCAGAGGGAGACCTCAGGTCAAGAGGAGCCAGAGGGAGACCTCAGGTCAGGAGGAGCCAGAGGGAGACCTCAGGTCAGGAGGAGCCAGAGGGAGACCTCAGGTCAGGAGGAGCCAGAGGGAGACCTCAGGTCAGGAGTAGCCAGAGGGAGACCTCAGGTCAAGAGGAGCCAGAGGGAGACCTCAGGTCAAGAGGAGCCAGAGGAAGACCTCAGGTCAGGTGGAACCAGAGGGAGACTTCAGCTCAGGAGAACCCAGAGTGAGACCTCAGGTCAGAAGGAGCCAGAGGGAGACCTCAGATCAGGAGGAGCCAGAGGGAGACCTCAGGTCAGGAGGAGCCAGAGGGAGACCTCAGGTCAAGATGAGCCAGAGGGAGACCTCAGGTCAGGATGAGCCAGAGTGAGACCTCAGGTGAACAGGAGCCAGAGGGAGACCTCAGGTCAGGAGGAGCCAGAGGGAGACCTCAGATCAGGAGGAGCCAGAGGGAGACCTTAGGTCAGGTGGAACCAGAGGGAGACTTCAGCTCAGGAGGAGCCAGAGTGAGACCTCAGGTCAGGAGGAACCAGAGGGAGACCTCAGGTCAGGAGGAGCCAGAGTGAGACCTCAGGTGAACAGGAGCCAGAGGGAGACCTCAGGTCAGGAGGAGCCAGAGGGAGACCTCAGATCAGGAGGAGTCAGAGGAAGACCTCAGGTCAGGTGGAACCAGAGGGAGACTTCAGCTCAGGAGGACCCAGAGTGAGACCTCAGGTCAGAAGGAGCCAGAGGGAGACCTCAGATCAGGAGGAGCCAGAGGGAGACCTCAGGTCAGGAGGAGCCAGAGGGAGACCTCAGGTCAAGATGAGCCAGAGGGAGACCTCAGGTCAAGAGGAGCCAGAGGGAGACCTCAGGTCAAGAGGAGCCAGAGGGAGACCTCAGGTCAGGTGGAGCCAGAGGGAGACCTCAGGTCAGGAGGAGCCAGAGGGAGACCTCAGGTCAGGAGTAGCTAGAGGGAGACCTCAGGTCAAGAGGAGCCAGAGGGAGACCTCAGGTCAAGAGGAGCCAGAGGGAGACCTCAGGTCAGCAAGAGCCAGAGGGAGACCTCAGGTCAGGAGGAGCCAGAGGGAGACCTCAGGTCAGGAGGAGCCAGAGGGAGACCTCAGGTCAGGAGGAGCCAGAGGGAGACCTCAGGTCAGGAGGAACCAGAGGGAGACCTCAGGTCAAGATGAGCCAGAGGGAGACCTCAGGTCAGGAGGAGCCAGAGGGAGACCTCAGGTCAAGATGAGCCAGAGGGAGACCTCAGGTCAGGAGGAACCAGAGGGAGACCTCAGGTCAAGATGAGCCAGAGGGAGACCTCAGGTCAAGAGGAGCCAGAGGGAGACCTCAGGTCAAGATGAGCCAGAGGGAGACCTCAGGTCAAGAGGAGCCAGAGGGAGACCTCAGGTCAAGAGGAGCCAGAGGGAGACCTCAGGTCAGGAGGAGCCAGAGGGAGACCTCAGGTCAGCAGGAGCCAGAGGGAGACCTCAGGTCAGGAGGAGCCAGAGGGAGACTTCAGGTCAGGAGGAGCCAGAGGGAGACCTCAGGTCAGCAGGAGCCAGAGGGAGACCTCAGGTCAGGAGGAGCCAGAGGGAGACCTCAGGTCAGGAGGAGCCAGAGGGAGACCTCAGGTCAGGAGGAGCCAGAGGGAGACCTCAGGTCAGGAGGAACCAGAGGGAGACCTCAGGTCAGGAGGAGCCAGAGTGAGACCTCAGGTGAACAGGAGCCAGAGGGAGACCTCAGGTCAGGAGGAGCCAGAGGGAGACCTCAGATCAGGAGGAGTCAGAGGAAGACCTCAGGTCAGGTGGAACCAGAGGGAGACTTCAGCTCAGGAGGACCCAGAGTGAGACCTCAGGTCAGAAGGAGCCAGAGGGAGACCTCAGATCAGGAGGAGCCAGAGGGAGACCTCAGGTCAGGAGGAGCCAGAGGGAGACCTCAGGTCAAGATGAGCCAGAGGGGGACCTCAGGTCAAGAGGAGCCAGAGGGAGACCTTAGGTCAAGAGGAGCCAGAGGGAGACCTCAGGTCAGGTGGAGCCAGAGGGAGACCTCAGGTCAGGAGGAGCCAGAGGGAGACCTCAGGTCAGGAGTAGCTAGAGGGAGACCTCAGGTCAAGAGGAGCCAGAGTGAGACCTCAGGTCAAGAGGAGCCAGAGGGAGACCTCAGGTCAGCAGGAGCCAGAGGGAGACCTCAGGTCAGGAGGAGCCAGAGGGAGACCTCAGGTCAGGAGGAGCCAGAGGGAGACCTCAGGTCAGGAGGAGCCAGAGGGAGACCTCAGGTCAGGAGGAACCAGAGGGAGACCTCAGGTCAAGATGAGCCAGAGGGAGACCTCAGGTCAAGAGGAGCCAGAGGGAGACCTCAGGTCAAGATGAGCCAGAGGGAGACCTCAGGTCAAGAGGAGCCAGAGGGAGACCTCAGGTCAAGAGGAGCCAGAGGGAGACCTCAGGTCAGGAGGAGCCAGAGGGAGACCTCAGGTCAGCAGGAGCCAGAGGGAGACCTCAGGTCAGGAGGAGCCAGAGGGAGACCTCAGGTCAGGAGGAGCCAGAGGGAGACCTCAGGTCAGCAGGAGCCAGAGGGAGACCTCAGGTCAGGAGGAGCCAGAGGGAGACCTCAGGTCAGGAGGAGCCAGAGGGAGACCTCAGGTCAGGAGGAACCAGAGGGAGACCTCAGGTCAGGAGGAACCAGAGGGAGACCTCAGGTCAGGAGGAACCAGAGGGAGACCTCAGGTCAGGATGAACCAGAGGGAGACCTCAGGTCAGGAGGAACCAGAGGGAGACCTCAGGACAAGATGAGCCAGAGGGAGACCTCAGGTCAAGATGAGCCAGAGGGAGACCTCAGGTCAAGATGAGCCAGAGGGAGACCTCAGGTCAAGATGAGCCAGAGGGAGACCTCAGGTCAAGATGAACCAGAGAGAGACCTCAGGTCAGGATGAACCAGAGGGAGACCTCAGGTCAAGATGAGCCAGAGGGAGACCTCAGGTCAGGAGGAACCAGAGGGAGACCTCAGGTCAAGATGAGCCAGAGGGAGACCTCAGGTCAGGAGGAACCAGAGGGAGACCTCAGGTCAGGAGGAGCCTGAGGGAGACCTCAGGTCAACAGGAGCCAGAGAGAGACCTCAGGTCAGGAGGAGCCAGAGGGAGACCTCAGGTCAGCAGGAGCCAGAGGGAGACCTCAGGTCAGGAGGAGCCAGAGGGAGACCTCAGGTCAGGAGGAGCCAGAGGGAGACCTCAGGTCAGGAGGAGCCAGAGGGAGACCTCAGGTCAGGAGGAACCAGAGGGAGACCTCAGGCCAGGAGGAGCCAGAGTGAGACCTCAGGTGAACAGGAGCCAGAGGGAGACCTCAGGTCAGGAGGAGCCAGATAGAGACCTCAGATCAGGAGGAGTCAGAGGAAGACCTCAGGTCAGGTGGAACCAGAGGGAGACTTCAGCTCAGGAGGACCCAGAGTGAGACCTCAGGTCAGAAGGAGCCAGAGGGAGACCTCAGATCAGGAGGAGCCAGAGGGAGACCTCAGGTCAGGAGGAGCCAGAGGGAGACCTCAGGTCAAGATGAGCCAGAGGGAGACCTCAGGTCAAGAGGAGCCAGAGGGAGACCTCAGGTCAAGAGGAGCCAGAGGGAGACCTCAGGTCAGGTGGAGCCAGAGGGAGACCTCAGGTCAGGAGGAGCCAGAGGGAGACCTCAGGTCAGGAGTAGCTAGAGGGAGACCTCAGGTCAAGAGGAGCCAGAGGGAGACCTCAGGTCAAGAGGAGCCAGAGGGAGACCTCAGGTCAGCAGGAGCCAGAGGGAGACCTCAGGTCAGGAGGAGCCAGAGGGAGACCTCAGGTCAGGAGGAGCCAGAGGGAGACCTCAGGTCAGGAGGAGCCAGAGGGAGACCTCAGGTCAGGAGGAACCAGAGGGAGACCTCAGGTCAAGATGAGCCAGAGGGAGACCTCAGGTCAAGAGGAGCCAGAGGGAGACCTCAGGTCAAGATGAGCCAGAGGGAGACCTCAGGTCAAGAGGAGCCAGAGGGAGACCTCAGGTCAAGAGGAGCCAGAGGGAGACCTCAGGTCAGGAGGAGCCAGAGGGAGACCTCAGGTCAGCAGGAGCCAGAGGGAGACCTCAGGTCAGGAGGAGCCAGAGGGAGACCTCAGGTCAGGAGGAGCCAGAGGGAGACCTCAGGTCAGCAGGAGCCAGAGGGAGACCTCAGGTCAGGAGGAGCCAGAGGGAGACCTCAGGTCAGGAGGAGCCAGAGGGAGACCTCAGGTCAGGAGGAACCAGAGGGAGACCTCAGGTCAGGAGGAACCAGAGGGAGACCTCAGGTCAGGAGGAACCAGAGGGAGACCTCAGGTCAGGATGAACCAGAGGGAGACCTCAGGTCAGGAGGAACCAGAGGGAGACCTCAGGACAAGATGAGCCAGAGGGAGACCTCAGGTCAAGATGAGCCAGAGGGAGACCTCAGGTCAAGATGAGCCAGAGGGAGACCTCAGGTCAAGATGAGCCAGAGGGAGACCTCAGGTCAAGATGAACCAGAGAGAGACCTCAGGTCAGGATGAACCAGAGGGAGACCTCAGGTCAAGATGAGCCAGAGGGAGACCTCAGGTCAGGAGGAACCAGAGGGAGACCTCAGGTCAAGATGAGCCAGAGGGAGACCTCAGGTCAGGAGGAACCAGAGGGAGACCTCAGGTCAGGAGGAGCCTGAGGGAGACCTCAGGTCAACAGGAGCCAGAGAGAGACCTCAGGTCAGGAGGAACCAGAGGGAGACCTCAGGTCAGGAGGAGCCAGAGGGAGACCTCAGGTCAAGATGAGCCAGAGTGAGACCTCAGGTGAACAGGAGTCAGAGGGAGACCTCAGGTCAGGAGGAGCCAGAGGGAGACCTCAGATCAGGAGGAGTCAGAGCGAGACCTCAGATCAGGAGGAGTCAGAGGGAGACCTCAGGTCAGGAGGAGCCAGAGCGAGACCTCAGATCAGGAGGAGCCAGAGCGAGACCTCAGATCAGGAGGAGTCAGAGGGAGACCTCAGGTCAGGTGGAACCAGAGGGAGACTTCAGGTCAAGATGAGCCAGAGGGAGACCTCAGGTCAAGAGGAGCCAGAGGGAGACCTCAGGTCAAGATGAGCCAGAGGGAGACCTCAGGTCAAGAGGAGCCAGAGGGAGACCTCAGGTCAAGAGGAGCCAGAGGGAGACCTCAGGTCAGGAGGAGCCAGAGGGAGACCTCAGGTCAGGAGGAGCCAGAGGGAGACCTCAGGTCAGGAGTAGCCAGAGGGAGACCTCAGGTCAAGAGGAGCCAGAGGGAGACCTCAGGTCAAGAGGAGCCAGAGGGAGACCTCAGGTCAGCAGGAGCCAGAGGGAGACCTCAGGTCAGGAGGAGCCAGAGGGAGACCTCAGGTCAGGAGGAGCCAGAGGGAGACCTCAGGTCAGGAGGAACCAGAGGGAGACCTCAGGTCAAGATGATCCAAAGGGAGACCTCAGGTCAAGAGGAGCCAGAGGGAGACCTCAGGTCAAGATGAGCCAGAGGGAGACCTCAGGTCAAGAGGAGCCAGAGGGAGACCTCAGGTCAAGAGGAGCCAGAGGGAGACCTCAGGTCAGGAGGAGCCAGAGGGAGACCTCAGGTCAGGAGGAGCCAGAGGGAGACCTCAGGTCAGGAGTAGCCAGAGGGAGACCTCAGGTCAAGAGGAGCCAGAGGGAGACCTCAGGTCAAGAGGAGCCAGAGGGAGACCTCAGGTCAGCAGGAGCCAGAGGGAGACTTCAGGTCAGGAGGAGCCAGAGGGAGACCTCAGGTCAAGAGGAGCCAGAGGGAGACCTCAGGTCAAGATGAGCCAGAGGGAGACCTCAGGTCAAGAGGAGCCAGAGGGAGACCTCAGGTCAAGAGGAGCCAGAGGGAGACCTCAGGTCAGGAGGAGCCAGAGGGAGACCTCAGGTCAGGAGGAGCCAGAGGGAGACCTCAGGTCAGGAGTAGCCAGAGGGAGACCTCAGGTCAAGAGTAGCCAGAGGGAGACCTCAGGTCAAGAGGAGCCAGAGGGAGACCTCAGGTCAGCAGGAGCCAGAGGGAGACCTCAGGTCAGGAGGAGCCAGAGGGAGACCTCAGGTCAGGAGGAGCCAGAGGGAGACCTCAGGTCAGGAGGAGCCAGAAGGAGACCTCAGGTCAGGAGGAACCAGAGGGAGACCTCAGGTCAGGAGGAACCAGAGGGAGACCTCAGGTCAGGAGGAACCAGAGGGAGACCTCAGGTCAGGAGGAACCAGAGGGAGACCTCAGGTCAGGAGGAGCCAGAGGGAGACCTCAGGTCAACAGAGGCCAGAGAGAGGCCTCAGGTCAGGAGGAGCCAGAGGGAGACCTCAGGTCAAGATGAGCCAGAGGGAGACCTCAGGTCAGGAGGAGTCAGAGGGAGACCTCAGGTCAGGTGGAACCAGAGGGAGACCTCAGGTCAAGATGAGCCAGAGGGAGACCTCAGGTCAGGAGGAGCCAGAGGGAGACCTCAGGTCAGGAAGAACCAGAGAGAGACCTCAGGTCAGGATGAGCCAGAGGGAGACCTCAGGTCAAGAGGAGCCAGAGGGAGACCTCAGGTCAAGAGGAGCCAGAGGGAGACCTCAGGTCAGGAGGAGCCAGAGGGAGACCTCAGGTCAGGAGGAGCCAGAGGGAGACCTCAGGTCAGGAGTAGCCAGAGGGAGACCTCAGGTCAAGAGGAGCCAGAGGGAGACCTCAGGTCAAGAGGAGCCAGAGGGAGACCTCAGGTCAGCAGGAGCCAGAGGGAGACCTCAGGTCAGGAGGAGCCAGAGGGAGACCTCAGGTCAGGAGGAGCCAGAGGGAGACCTCAGGTCAGGAGGAGCCAGAAGGAGACCTCAGGTCAGGAGGAACCAGAGGGAGACCTCAGGTCAGGAGGAACCAGAGGGAGACCTCAGGTCAGGAGGAACCAGAGGGAGACCTCAGGTCAGGAGGAGCCAGAGGGAGACCTCAGGTCAACAGAGGCCAGAGAGAGGCCTCAGGTCAGGAGGAGCCAGAGGGAGACCTCAGGTCAAGATGAGCCAGAGGGAGACCTCAGGTCAGGAGGAGTCAGAGGGAGACCTCAGGTCAGGTGGAACCAGAGGGAGACCTCAGGTCAAGATGAGCCAGAGGGAGACCTCAGGTCAGGAGGAGCCAGAGGGAGACCTCAGGTCAGGAAGAACCAGAGAGAGACCTCAGGTCAGGATGAGCCAGAGGGAGACCTCAGGTCAGGAGGAACCAGATGGAGACCTCAGGTCAAGATGAGCCAGAGGGAGACCTCAGGTCAAGATGAGCCAGAGGGAGACCTCAGGTCAAGATGAGCCAGAGGGAGACCTCAGGTCAGGAGGAACCAGAGGGAGAACTCAGGTCAGGATGAACCAGAGAGAGACCTCAGGTCAGGATGAACCAGAGGGAGACCTCAGGTCAGGAGGAACCAGAGGGAGACCTCAGGTCAAGATGAGCCAGAGGGAGACCTCAGGTCAAGATGAGCCAGAGGGAGACCTCAGGTCAAGATGATCCAGAGGGAGACCTCAGGTCAAGATGAACCAGAGAGAGAACTCAGGTCAGGATGAACCAGAGGGAGACCTCAGGTCAAGATGAGCCAGAGGGAGACCTCAGGTCAGGAGGAACCAGAGGGAGACCTCAGGTCAAGATGAGCCAGAGGGAGACCTCAGGTCAGGAGGAACCAGAGGGAGACCTCAGGTCAGGAGGAGCCAGAGGGAGACCTCAGGTCAACAGGAGCCAGAGAGAGACCTCAGGTCAGGAGGAACCAGAGGGAGACCTCAGGTCAGGAGGAGCCAGAGGGAGACCTCAGGTCAAGATGAGCCAGAGGGAGACCTCAGGTCAGGATGAGCCAGAGTGAGACCTCAGGTGAACAGGAGCCAGAGGGAGACCTCAGGTCAGGAGGAGCCAGAGGGAGACCTCAGATCAGGAGGAGCCAGAGGGAGTCCTCAGGTCAGGTGGAACCAGAGGGAGACTTCAGCTCAGGAGGAGCCAGAGTGAGACCTCAGGTCAGGAGGAACCAGAGGGAGACCTCAGGTCAGGAGGAGCCAGAGTGAGACCTCAGGTGAACAGGAGCCAGAGGGAGACCTCAGGTCAGGAGGAGCCAGAGGGAGACCTCAGATCAGGAGGAGTCAGAGGAAGACCTCAGGTCAGGTGGAACCAGAGGGAGACTTCAGCTCAGGAGGACCCAGAGTGAGACCTCAGGTCAGAAGGAGCCAGAGGGAGACCTCAGATCAGGAGGAGCCAGAGGGAGACCTCAGGTCAGGAGGAGCCAGAGCGAGACCTCAGATCAGGAGGAGTCAGAGGGAGACCTCAGGTCAGGTGGAACCAGAGGGAGACTTCAGGTCAAGATGAGCCAGAGGGAGACCTCAGGTCAAGAGGAGCCAGAGGGAGACCTCAGGTCAAGATGAGCCAGAGGGAGACCTCAGGTCAAGAGGAGCCAGAGGGAGACCTCAAGTCAAGAGGAGCCAGAGGGAGACCTCAGGTCAAGATGAGCCAGAGGGAGACCTCAGGTCAGGAGGAACCAGAGGGAGAACTCAGGTCAGGATGAACCAGAGAGAGACCTCAGGTCAGGATGAACCAGAGGGAGACCTCAGGTCAGGAGGAACCAGAGGGAGACCTCAGGTCAAGATGAGCCAGAGGGAGACCTCAGGTCAAGATGAGCCAGAGGGAGACCTCAGGTCAAGATGAGCCAGAGGGAGACCTCAGGTCAAGATGAGCCAGAGGGAGACCTCAGGTCAAGATGAACCAGAGAGAGAACTCAGGTCAGGATGAACCAGAGGGAGACCTCAGGTCAAGATGAGCCAGAGGGAGACCTCAGGTCAGGAGGAACCAGAGGGAGACCTCAGGTCAAGATGAGCCAGAGGGAGACCTCAGGTCAGGAGGAACCAGAGGGAGACCTCAGGTCAGGAGGAGCCAGAGGGAGACCTCAGGTCAACAGGAGCCAGAGAGAGACCTCAGGTCAGGAGGAACCAGAGGGAGACCTCAGGTCAGGAGGAGCCAGAGGGAGACCTCAGGTCAAGATGAGCCAGAGGGAGACCTCAGGTCAGGATGAGCCAGAGTGAGACCTCAGGTGAACAGGAGCCAGAGGGAGACCTCAGGTCAGGAGGAGCCAGAGGGAGACCTCAGATCAGGAGGAGCCAGAGGGAGTCCTCAGGTCAGGTGGAACCAGAGGGAGACTTCAGCTCAGGAGGAGCCAGAGTGAGACCTCAGGTCAGGAGGAACCAGAGGGAGACCTCAGGTCAGGAGGAGCCAGAGTGAAACCTCAGGTGAACAGGAGCCAGAGGGAGACCTCAGGTCAGGAGGAGCCAGAGGGAGACCTCAGATCAGGAGGAGTCAGAGGAAGACCTCAGGTCAGGTGGAACCAGAGGGAGACTTCAGCTCAGGAGGACCCAGAGTGAGACCTCAGGTCAGAAGGAGCCAGAGGGAGACCTCAGATCAGGAGGAGCCAGAGGGAGACCTCAGGTCAGGAGGAGTCAGAGCGAGACCTCAGGTCAGGAGGAACCAGAGGGAGACCTCAGGTCAAGATGAGCCAGAGGGAGACCTCAGGTCAGGAGGAACCAGAGGGAGACCTCAGGTCAGGAGGAGCCAGAGGGAGACCTCAGGTCAACAGGAGCCAGAGAGAGACCTCAGGTCAGGAGGAACCAGAGGGAGACCTCAGGTCAGGAGGAGCCAGAGGGAGACCTCAGGTCAAGATGAGCCAGAGGGAGACCTCAGGTCAGGATGAGCCAGAGTGAGACCTCAGGTGAACAGGAGCCAGAGGGAGACCTCAGGTCAGGAGGAGCCAGAGGGAGACCTCAGATCAGGAGGAGCCAGAGGGAGTCCTCAGGTCAGGTGGAACCAGAGGGAGACTTCAGCTCAGGAGGAGCCAGAGTGAGACCTCAGGTCAGGAGGAACCAGAGGGAGACCTCAGGTCAGGAGGAGCCAGAGTGAGACCTCAGGTGAACAGGAGCCAGAGGGAGACCTCAGGTCAGGAGGAGCCAGAGGGAGACCTCAGATCAGGAGGAGTCAGAGGAAGACCTCAGGTCAGGTGGAACCAGAGGGAGACTTCAGCTCAGGAGGACCCAGAGTGAGACCTCAGGTCAGAAGGAGCCAGAGGGAGACCTCAGATCAGGAGGAGCCAGAGGGAGACCTCAGGTCAGGAGGAGCCAGAGCGAGACCTCAGATCAGGAGGAGTCAGAGGGAGACCTCAGGTCAGGTGGAACCAGAGGGAGACTTCAGGTCAAGATGAGCCAGAGGGAGACCTCAGGTCAAGAGGAGCCAGAGGGAGACCTCAGGTCAAGATGAGCCAGAGGGAGACCTCAGGTCAAGAGGAGCCAGAGGGAGACCTCAAGTCAAGAGGAGCCAGAGGGAGACCTCAGGTCAAGATGAGCCAGAGGGAGACCTCAGGTCAGGAGGAACCAGAGGGAGAACTCAGGTCAGGATGAACCAGAGAGAGACCTCAGGTCAGGATGAACCAGAGGGAGACCTCAGGTCAGGAGGAACCAGAGGGAGACCTCAGGTCAAGATGAGCCAGAGGGAGACCTCAGGTCAAGATGAGCCAGAGGGAGACCTCAGGTCAAGATGAGCCAGAGGGAGACCTCAGGTCAAGATGAGCCAGAGGGAGACCTCAGGTCAAGATGAACCAGAGAGAGAACTCAGGTCAGGATGAACCAGAGGGAGACCTCAGGTCAAGATGAGCCAGAGGGAGACCTCAGGTCAGGAGGAACCAGAGGGAGACCTCAGGTCAAGATGAGCCAGAGGGAGACCTCAGGTCAGGAGGAACCAGAGGGAGACCTCAGGTCAGGAGGAGCCAGAGGGAGACCTCAGGTCAACAGGAGCCAGAGAGAGACCTCAGGTCAGGAGGAACCAGAGGGAGACCTCAGGTCAGGAGGAGCCAGAGGGAGACCTCAGGTCAAGATGAGCCAGAGGGAGACCTCAGGTCAGGATGAGCCAGAGTGAGACCTCAGGTGAACAGGAGCCAGAGGGAGACCTCAGGTCAGGAGGAGCCAGAGGGAGACCTCAGATCAGGAGGAGCCAGAGGGAGTCCTCAGGTCAGGTGGAACCAGAGGGAGACTTCAGCTCAGGAGGAGCCAGAGTGAGACCTCAGGTCAGGAGGAACCAGAGGGAGACCTCAGGTCAGGAGGAGCCAGAGTGAAACCTCAGGTGAACAGGAGCCAGAGGGAGACCTCAGGTCAGGAGGAGCCAGAGGGAGACCTCAGATCAGGAGGAGTCAGAGGAAGACCTCAGGTCAGGTGGAACCAGAGGGAGACTTCAGCTCAGGAGGACCCAGAGTGAGACCTCAGGTCAGAAGGAGCCAGAGGGAGACCTCAGATCAGGAGGAGCCAGAGGGAGACCTCAGGTCAGGAGGAGCCAGAGCGAGACCTCAGATCAGGAGGAGTCAGAGGGAGACCTCAGGTCAGGTGGAACCAGAGGGAGACTTCAGGTCAAGATGAGCCAGAGGGAGACCTCAGGTCAAGAGGAGCCAGAGGGAGACCTCAGGTCAAGATGAGCCAGAGGGAGACCTCAGGTCAAGAGGAGCCAGAGGGAGACCTCAGGTCAAGAGGAGCCAGAGGGAGACCTCAGGTCAGGAGGAGCCAGAGGGAGACCTCAGGTCAGGAGGAGCCAGAGGGAAACCTCAGGTCAGGAGTAGCCAGAGGGAGACCTCAGGTCAAGAGGAGCCAGAGGGAGACCTCAGGTCAAGAGGAGCCAGAGGGAGACCTCAGGTCAGCAGGAGCCAGAGGGAGACCTCAGGTCAGTAGGAGCCAGAGGGAGACCTCAGGTCAGGAGGAGCCAGAGGGAGACCTCAGGTCAGGAGGAGCCAGAGGGAGACCTCAGGTCAGGAGGAGCCAGAGGGAGACCTCAGGTCAGGAGAAACCAGAGGGAGACCTCAGGTCAGGAGGAACCAGAGGGAGACCTCAGGTCAGGAGGAACCAGAGGGAGACCTCAGGTCAGGAGGAGCCAGAGGGAGACCTCAGGTCAGGAGGAGCCAGAGGGAGACCTCAGGTCAGCAGGAGCCAGAGGGAGACCTCAGGTCAGGAGGAGCCAGAGGGAGACCTCAGGTCAGGAGAAACCAGAGGGAGACCTCAGGTCAGGAGGAACCAGAGGGAGACCTCAGGTCAGGAGGAACCAGAGGGAGACCTCAGGTCAGGAGGAGCCAGAGGGAGACCTCAGGTCAACAGGAGCCAGAGAGAGACCTCAGGTCAGGAGGAGCCAGAGGGAGACCTCAGGTCAGGTGGAACCAGAGGGAGACCTCAGGTCAAGATGAGCCAGAGGGAGACCTCAGGTCAGGAGGAGCCAGAGGGAGACCTCAGGTCAGGAAGAACCAGAGGGAGACCTCAGGTCAGGATGAGCCAGAGTGAGACCTCAGGTGAACAGGAGCCAGAGGGAGACCTCAGGTCAGGAGGAGCCAGAGGGAGACCTCAGATCAGGAGGAGCCAGAGGGAGTCCTCAGGTCAGGTGGAACCAGAGGGAGACTTCAGCTCAGGAGGAGCCAGAGTGAGACCTCAGGTCAGGAGGAACCAGAGGGAGACCTCAGGTCAGGAGGAGCCAGAGTGAGACCTCAGGTGAACAGGAGCCAGAGGGAGACCTCAGGTCAGGAGGAGCCAGAGGGAGAGCTCAGATCAGGAGGAGTCAGATGAAGACCTCAGGTCAGGTGGATCCAGAGGGAGACTTCAGCTCAGGAGGACCCAGAGTGAGACCTCAGGTCAGAAGGAGCCAGAGGGAGACCTCAGATCAGGAGGAGCCAGAGGGAGACCTCAGGTCAGGAGGAGCCAGAGCGAGACCTCAGATCAGGAGGAGTCAGAGGGAGACCTCAGGTCAGGTGGAACCAGAGGGAGACTTCAGGTCAAGATGAGCCAGAGGGAGACCTCAGGTCAAGAGGAGCCAGAGGGAGACCTCAGGTCAAGATGAGCCAGAGGGAGACCTCAGGTCAAGAGGAGCCAGAGGGAGACCTCAGGTCAAGAGGAGCCAGAGAGAGACCTCAGGTCAGGAGGAGCCAGAGCGAGACCTCAGGTCAGGAGGAGCCAGAGGGAGACCTCAGGTCAGGAGTAGCCAGAGGGAGACCTCAGGTCAAGAGGAGCCAGAGGGAGACCTCAGGTCAAGAGGAGCCAGAGGGAGACCTCAGGTCAGCAGGAGCCAGAGGGAGACCTCAGGTCAGGAGGAGCCAGAGGGAGACCTCAGGTCAGGAGGAGCCAGAGGGAGACCTCAGGTCAGGAGGAGCCAGAGGGAGACCTCAGGTCAGGAGGAGCCAGAGGGAGACCTCAGGTCAGGAGGAGCCAGAGGGAGACCTCAGGTCAGGAGGAACCAGAGGGAGACCTCAGGTCAGGAGGAGCCAGAGGGAGACCTCAGGTCAGGAGGAGCCAGAGGGAGACCTCAGGTCAGCAGGAGCCAGAGGGAGACCTCAGGTCAGGAGGAGCCAGAGGGAGACCTCAGGTCAGGAGAAACCAGAGGGAGACCTCAGGTCAGGAGGAACCAGAGGGAGACCTCAGGTCAGGAGGAACCAGAGGGAGACCTCAGGTCAGGAGGAGCCAGAGGGAGACCTCAGGTCAACAGGAGCCAGAGAGAGACCTCAGGTCAGGAGGAGCCAGAGGGAGATCTCAGGTCAGGAGGAGTCAGAGGGAGACCTCAGGTCAGGTGGAACCAGAGGGAGACCTCAGGTCAAGATGAGCCAGAGGGAGACCTCAGGTCAGGAGGAGCCAGAGGGAGACCTCAGGTCAGGAAGAACCAGAGAGAGACCTCAGGTCAGGATGAGTCAGAGGGAGACCTCAGGTCAGGAGGAACCAGAGGGAGACCTCAGGTCAAGATGAGCCAGAGGGAGACCTCAGGTCAGGATCAACCAGAGGGAGACCTCAGGTCAGGAGGAACCAGAGGGAGACCTCAGGTCAAGATGAGCCAGAGGGAGACCTCAGGTCAGGAGGAACCAGAGGGAGACCTCAGGTCAAGATGAGCCAGAGGGAGACCTCAGGTCAGGAGGAACCAGAGGGAGACCTCAGGTCAGGAGGAGCCAGAGGGAGACCTCAGGTTAACAGGAGCCAGAGAGAGACCTCAGGTCAGGAGGAACCAGAGGGAGACCTCAGGTCAGGAGGAGCCAGAGGGAGACCTCAGGTCAATATGAGCCAGAGGGAGACCTCAGGTCAGGAGGAGTCAGAGGGATACCTCAGGTCAGGTGGAACCAGAGGGAGACCTCAGGTCAAGATGAGCCAGAGGTAGACCTCAGGTCAGGAGGAGCCAGAGGGAGACCTCAGGTCAGGAGGAACCAGAGGGAGGCCTCAGGTCAGGATGAGCCAGAGCGAGACCTCAGGTCCAGAGGGAGACCTCAGGTCAAGATGAGCCAGAGGGAGACCTCAGGTCAGGAGGAGCCAGAGGGAGACCTCAGGTCAGGAGGAACCAGAGGGAGGCCTCAGGTCAGGATGAGCCAGAGGGAGACCTCAGGTCCAGAGGGAGACCTCAGGTCAGGATGAGCCAGAGGGAGACCTCAGGTCAGGAGGAACCAGAGGGAGACCTCAGGTCAAAATGAGCCAGAGGGAGACCTCAGGTCAGGATGAGCCAGAGGGAGACCTCAGGTCAGGAGGAGCCAGAGGGAGATATCAGGTCAGCAGGAGCCATTTACCGGGCAGCAGGGTGTGCCACAGGAGTAACATGTGTGCCTCACAGCAAGAAGCCCCTGGGTTCGCTGCCTGACGAAGGCACATTTCTGTGTTGTTCTCTCCCTGTTCTGCATTAATCTCCTCGAGGGCTTCCTCTATCCTCCACAGCTAAAAAAATACTTTGTCAGTGGCATGGGCCATATATCCCAATGCAGGACCCTCTTGAAAGAGAGTCTTTCTTGAGTGATTAAGTAATTATTAGTGTATTATTATTTTTTACCTCAAGCATGTGGGGTTTCTGTTGCTATTGTGACCGTTATGCTTCGCTTCTGAATTCACAAATGCATCTGTCAATGGGACCACAACAGCCCAAATTGTTTACATTTCCACCGTGTTCCAATCCGATGCCAGGCCAGATATTGAAACGAATTCCATATATCCTGCTATTTGCGCTATTCTTTGCAACGCTAGGCGATCACGAAGGATTGCGCTGCATTTCACTGACATGGCCTGGAAGTCGTTTCGCAGTCCGGAGGGGGGGGGCCCGTGTTGCTGCTGTGTGTGTGGAATCTCATTTGATATAATTTGCTGGTAATGTCTCAGCATTGGGATGTTTTGGCCAATAGCGGTTACATTGTGTTTGTGTGTGTGTTTAGCTGTGGGAGGGAAAACTGGACGACCCAGATCAAGACTGGAGGTCTGTCCTCCAGTTTAAATAAAGATGCTGAAAACCCATTCAGAATAACTGGGAGAACATACAAACTCCACTTTAACATTTTAACACTTCACAGAGAGAGGCGCCCGAGTCAGGAATCAAACTCAGGGTTTCTTGCTGCGATGCGCTTGCGTTACCACTGGGAAAAACCTGCTGCCCCGAATACTGCCTTGGTGCCTTTTACCCCACGATGTCCTTGCAAACTAAAACACCCCCACCCTTTCCCTCTCTCATTATACCCCCCATACTCTGAAGCCCTTGAGGTTGAGTGCAGTCAAATCTTGATATACAATCAAATGTAGACATTTCATTCATCTCAATTGGATCTTGAGGCGAACCAGTCAACTACAATACCATCCCTTTAAAATAAATAGAAACTGATTTTGTAAGAAAAATCAATGAATAAAAATCTCTAGCCTCCCAACAAATGTACCGAGGTAGGATTGCGGGAAATTAGCTCGATGGAGATGTGATGTGGACCTGGGGGGCGAGTGGGATTTTGTGCAAGGGATTTGGAAGTGTTCCTGCTTGTCCGTGGAGGAGGTGTACGTGTTGTTTGTCACGCCATGCGATCGAAATGTGCATGACACAGTGCACCAGGATGAGTCATGCCGCTGGGGCGCTGGCGTGCAGCACGATGCATACGCATGCGACGCATTTCTCGAGATAATCCATCACGTGTGACACAGCCAGCAGAGAAATTTAATTTGAATGAAATATCTAGAGAGCTGATTAAATCAGCGGCACATAAACATGGTGTATTTTTTTAGAGAGGGGCTATCTAAACATGTGTGTAATACACCAGATCCCTAACACAAGCACGGCCATGTGACACGGCATTGAGCAATCGGTATTTGCAGGACAGAGCTAACCCCCAGAGTTAGTGGTTCCGTAAGCTGTTGATGTAGAGCCCTGGTGTTGGCTTCATACTGATTTCAAAGGAGTATCATCGATAGCTCCCAAAGCATTTTCACCTTTTATCTTCAGTTACAGAATCTGAATGCAAAAGCTGTCACCAGAAAGGACCAGCAAACAGGTGCTTGCTGTACCATGGGACCTTTTTTTTGGGCAGTATCACAGTATGAAAAATAAGAATAGGTTTTAACCTTTCTGCTAATGAAACAGGAGGTGTGAAGATGTTCAAACACCAAATAGATACCTTTTGCACGGGTACCTGCTGACTAAACGCTCGCACCGCTTCTGCATCTCGTGTGGCTCTTTGCGAGAGCGGTGTCAGTTCTTTGGATAGCACCTCGTGATTCGAACTCTGCCTTGCGTAAATAACTCGACAATGAACACTTAATCCCTTCTTTTCATGTGCATTTATTGCCTTTTGTATGGGCCATTCTGTGCTCGCTTTGTGAAGCAGTTGAACATTGCAGCTGTTGGCTCCGTACATTCCGTGACACGGTAGAGGAGTATCTGCGACAGAGGCTCTGCCGCATGGCTCGGTGTAGCAACGGTCGGGCAAGCCCCAGGTAGTGCACTCGTCATGGCGAACGCCTGTTCCTTGACAATGACAATACGTCTCAAGCAGCCAAGGTGCGTAGCGTGGCTCAGTAATCTGGCGTGGCAGACAAAAACAGACACGATGTGTGCACAATACATTTGAATCCAACAGTCAAGTGTGGGCCTTCTTCATGCATTGCGATATAAGGATACCACACACACATTGGGTCAATGTAGCGGTGCAGAGCTTTGCCGATTCACTGCCAGGAGAAGCCTCCTGTCACTGCCTCTACTTGCAGGTTTACGCTGCAGTGTAAACTGAATTGTGGGTAGATATTTTATAGATGTAAACTAAACTATTTTATTTTACCAGTTGAGGTCCACTGAGCTACGTAGCTCTTTTTTAGAAGCGACCTGGCCACCACACATGACAGCTCAACGAATTGGGCTTATCACCTGGACATTTATCGCAGCCAAATACGATAAATGCGTCTCAATTCTAAATGTGGAAAAAAACGCAACCACGGGGACAACATGGCAAACTCCAAATACGCAGCAGACGTCAGGGTCCGAGATCGAACCCACGAACTCCTGCATGCCTGTCCCCAGGAACACAACTCTCCTCTCTCGTTACCTCGCAAGGCTTTGGTGTCAACTTACAGCTCTAGTAAACCATAACATATTTAACAGGGATCTATTAAATTAAATGAAATACATGAATAGTATTTAGACTTGTAAACATTTATATATATATTTAAATGTACGCAAATTATGAAATATACCTTTCATCATTTGAACATTTTGCATCGCCGTCATTTCCTGTAATCTGCAGCTATCTGTGGATCCATGATGCTCGCCTGCCTTCGGTAACTCCGTAATCGGCCCCCATTGGCAACGTCACACTGCGGAGCGTGCTCAGCACCTGCCTGTCAGGCAAGGCCCAGGGCTACCCCGTGCCGGCCGTGGGAACGCCGTTGCCCCCCCCACCCCCCCCCCCCCCTGGAGACTGCTTCTCCGCATCCTGCACGCCATTGTGGGGCCCAGGGCCCCTTCAACCACCGCCGCTTTGACGCGACCCTCCATGCGACGTCGCCCGCGTCCCGCGGCGCGGATGGGAAGTTGTACTCGTCGATATTTGCGCGTATGTATTGGGAAGCCTTGGCGGCGAGGTGTTAACTACCTCGCCTGGTACACAGGAGGTTGCGGGTTCAATCCTGACACTTGACGCCTGTATATTTGGAGTTTGCATGCCTCTCTCCCCGTGGTCGCGTGGATATTTCTCTGGGTCCTCTTGGTTTTTACCTCCACATTTAGAATCAACATGCGTTTAAAGTATAGTTTTTTTATCGTATCTTGAACTTATTTTGCAGGGTACGTAGCCAACCATACTAATCGGATGTGCGGGGAAAGGACAACAAACTAAACACAACAACAAGCAGTTCTAAATGAATGAATTTTAAATCGAGATTTAAAAGTGCATAGCTCCAGTGACTTCTTAACATCGGAAAGAAAGAGTGTTCCAGACGGCCGCAGAAGTACATCTGAAAGTGCCGCACGATGCGGTGACACTAAGGATCCCTCGCACATTCTTGTGCACTGGTAAGAAGGATAGTTAACAGATGTGTGTGTGTGTCCTTTATTCAGCTAGGAGGTGGAATAGACCCATAGAGATGCACGGGTGACCTGGGCTACATGGAGAACAATTTGCTTTGCTTCTCATTGTAGTGCTGAGGGCCCTGAGTTTCCAACGTTACCACCAGACGCAGCGGAGTTGAGGTGGTCCCACCTGAAGCGCAAGCCGAGACGGGTGCACTCGCGGCTCGTGCTGTGAGCGTTAATAACTCAGCCCGGGCGTGGAGCCGCACCGACCGTGCCATCTCCGTGAAGCTCTTTGCACAGAGCGGCTGGAGGTTGCAGCCGCATAAATACTCAGTTCTCCCCACCCCTGTGTTGGTGAGCTCAATTGCACCTGTGCTTGTGCGTGACTGGTTACGCGCGCACGCACGCAAATGTATAACGCGCGCAGTATTCGTTCACTTTCAGAAAGCGCTCGCGCGAGTGATAGAGAGAGAGAGGGAGGGTGAATAATTCAGAGGCACGGGAAACCAAGGCAGCCAGAACCATTGCAAAGCAATTGCCCAAATTCTGTGGCCCTTTCACGGGATGAAAAGCTCTAGAGGCACGCGGTTAGTCATTTTCTTCACTAGGCCCCTTCAGGGCGGTGGCCGCTCCTTTCCACTCTTAAGGGGAAGTTTTATTTTAATTTCGATTTTTTTTCTTCCCGGTTGTGGCGCTAGCGCCGTACACTGGACGCAGGCCGCTAGAAACGGCGGAGGCCCCGGCACCCCCTCCCCTGCGGTCACCGGCATCGTAGCGTCGCTGTTCGTGTCGTTTGACGTTCGTTCGGCACGCGCCGATGCACCGGGGTCTTACACTCGCGACACGAGCGCCGGATCGTGCACGCGCGAAAATCGTTTCCGGATTATAGAAATTGTTGTTGGTGAAGTTGCTATGCACAGGCCTGAAGGCCGTACGTGGTAAGCGGTCCAGCAACAAACAGTGCTTGTCGACTTTGTACGAGAATTCATAATCAGAATCTTTACTTAGACTGCAGGAAGAATCCGATGAGCTATGAAGCTCTTTTCCACAGATGTCCAGCAGGGGCACGGGGGTCAGAAGGTTACAACAACAAAGAATATGACAACACGGTAGGAGTGCAAAGTATAGGAAAGCTAAGCAAGCCACCAAATGCACTCTTGGGCAAGGCAGCAAAAGAAAAACAGTCTCTCGGTAAAATTGCACACTCACATTTCACTGTCGATACATTGAGCAGCGTGATAAGACCTTGGGGGGGAGGCAGGGGGCGGGAAAGAGCTGATGGGATGGAATTCCAGGGTGGAGCAGTGTGAAGGAAAGAAGCGGAAAGAGAAGTGAGGTAGAACGTCATGTTACATGTGGTGTCACGTGGTGTTACACATCATGTTACATGTGCTGTTACATGTGGTGTCGCATTTAGAACCATTGAACTCACAGAAGGGAAAACATGAGAAAGCGTACCAATTAGATGGTAAAAGCATGAAAAAAAGACATCATTCTTGAATTATGACCCTGAATCGGGATGACTCGTCGAACCTCTGAGTCGACACATGCCCCCCCCCATCCCCCCCGTTCTCCGACATGCACGCCAGCGGACTGCGTTTCGTCGTCTACACATCGTCGCCATCGTTCTCGCCATCGTCACCATCGTCGTCGCCATCGTTGTCGCAGTCTCTGTTTGCTTTGCGTTTCGAGCGGTGCTGCGTTTTGTCTCGTTGCCTCATTTTTATTTTACCCGTTGCTCCATGTGCGTTTGTGTCTGTAGGGAAAAAACAGGACAAAGCTGCAGAAATCAACCGCAACAAAGGTAACAGAGAATGTATGGACCTCCTAGCTGCGTTGAGGCACGAGCTGCGGCAGCAGCTGCTGCTGCTGCTCTCTGCTTCTCACTCGTAGACATCGATTATTTAGCAGCTGATCCTTCATACCCGGCATTGCCCTCGTAAGCACACGCTTATTAATGCGGCATATTTTCCCCCGGCTATATATTTGACAAACATTTAGATTGGCACAGTCACACACGTGCCACCTCTGTGTTTTACACAAACTCATTATTTTTCTTGGCTTTGATTTCAAGATTTGTTGTAACACACAACCGATAGCCTTCTTTAAAATAATTTAACTAAAGGAAATTATTTTTATTGCGTGTTGACGGCGTGTTCATCAACCTAACGAGTAGAATTGTCGCTCACGGTGTGATGTCAGCACGCGCACCAGGGAACCCGGAGGTCTTTAGCCTTTGCCATCGTCGTTGTCAACATCGCCGATCGGAATCATTACTAATCAGGTTGACGTTGCCATTAATGGCAGCAATGCCTCTGACGGATGCTCCCGAACCTCTCGCGCGTCTTGTGCTCGCTTTATGCCATCGGGTGCTCCTCTGAAGTCGCTATCCCCCTGCACTGTAATGTCGACGTTACTTTTATCTCTTTTCTTTGAATGCCACAAAGTCACCCTCAGGGTGTCAGTTCAGCCGATGCCAGCGAAGACCCATGGGTGTGGCTTATTTTTCCCCGTGTTCATTTGTTGTATGAGGGAAATGATGATGATGATGACGACGGTGATGTGTGATGATGGTGGGGATTATGTTGAATGTGAAGGATGTTGTTTGTGATGAAGATTGCGAATGATAATGATGATGGTTTATGTCAATGATTGACCATAGTGGTGTTGAATGTGGCGTGATGATGATATGGATGATGGTGTTGATATGTGATGATGGTGACAACAACAAATGATGATGGTGACGATCGTTAATGGTGGTCGCAGCACGGAGAGATGTTGAGCAGTTGACACTCTTGGAGAGACTCCGACATGCACTTGGAGAGACAGAGATGATTGGAGAGAGACAGAGAGACACACAGAGAGACACGGATGCATGAGCAGTCTCACGCACTCGCGCAGTGATGACGTCGCTGCATGTAAGCCCCCAGCAGTGTAGGGATAAAGGGCCATGAGCGCTTGCTCATGTGTGTTGCTGCAGATGTTTCTGATTAGTGAATTCTCAACCAATATCTAATTTGCCAAACCGTCAGAACCAGAGGGGTGGAAAATTCCCACAGCAGTTGAGGCCCTGCCCCCCCCTGGCGGGCTGTGCCCCCTCCGAACCGCCCCCCCCCCCGAGCCCCCACCCACCCATAGAGGCCGGCGAGTCGGCGGCCGGGCGGCCGGCTGGTGTAAATGCCGGCCTTGCGGGAGGGGGGCCGAATCTCCAGCTTAGCCAGGTTGTGCCGAAGGTCTTGCGGCGGTGGCAGCGGCGGCGGCGGTGGCAGCATCGCTGGCCATGTTTTCCTCTAGATCTTGACGAATACAAACAGATGCGCGCATCTGTGCGTACGTACGTGGGGTGCTCCAGCTGCCCATTCCGCAAAGCGGGAACCTGGTCGATAAGACACTGGCATTGCGCCAAATTGCGAGAAATGTCTTTTAGTTGAAGAGTTTCCACTGACGGAACTTTCCGCAAAGCCAATGTTCAAGCCCTGTGCAATGCCCAGGCCTCCGATGTGGCGAAGAGAGCGCGTCATTTTAAAATCACCTCATTCCAACGTCGCACATCTAACTCAGGATACTGAATAGCAGTATCACCCTCATCCTAATCTGCCCATTTACAAAGCCACCGCTTTGAAAAACGTTGTCCCTACAACGTTAGCTTTTGATAAGTGAATGATACAATGGGAATTAGTTTTTTTGCATTGTAATATTTACTACTGCCCTTTATTGCGGCACGGTGAACATTTGTCGTGGCACTCCGGTTAGTGCACGGCGACGGGAGCGTGGTCAGCTTCACGGTGAGCGCAGGGTGATCGCAGGTTGAGCTCGGAGCGAGCTTAGGGTGAAAGTAGGGTGAGCACAGGGTGAGCTCGGGGTGAGCTCGGGGTGAGCTCAGGGTGAGCTCAGGGTAAGCTCGGGGTGAGAGTAGGGTGAGCTCACGGTAAACTCACGGTGAGCGTGGGGTGAGCTCGGGGTGAGCTCGGGGTGAGTGCCGGGTGAGTTCGGGGTGAGCACGGGGTCAGCGCAGGGTGAACGTAGGGTGAACGCGGGGTGAGCTCGGGGTGAGCGCAGGGTGAGCGCAGGGTGAGCTCAGGGTGAGCGCAGGGTGAGCGCAGGGTGAGCTCAGGGTGAGCGCGGGGTCAGCGCGGGGTGAGCGCGGGGTGAGCACGGGGTGAGCGCGGTGTGAGTGGACAGCCCGGGAAGCAGCGGCTCACCCTTGCGCAGGTTTTCACACACCCACGTGGGGAGCCTTCATCCAGCAGTGGATTGATCTCGGCTGACCCCGATGATGATGATGATGATGCTGATACCCAATTTAAACATGCGGTATATATGATCTTTGTTTCGTCCCCTTGATGTTTAACGTGACAAAACGGGGAAAGATACGAGGTCGACTTCAGATGTGGATGCTGTAAAAATAGTTGCGTTGCTTAGCTTTGGATTTTCATCGCCAAATTCTCTACGGAACAGTAAATGGCATTGCTCTTGAGGTCTCTGTACTGGATTACATCTTCTGCACATTAAAGTTCATATTTATGCTTCCGCGGCAATTTTTCACACCTGCAATACCCATATATTTATTTACTTCTGTTCTACAACCAGGAGCGGTTCGAGCCCTTTCCGCGCGTAGACCCTTCACGACCAACTTTTCTCCACAATTGTGGCTGTCGCGCCTGATGATGCTGGTTGTTGTAAACACCGGCGAAGCGTCACGGCACGCGAATTGTAAACGCTGCTGCTGTAGTGAGTTTAGTCTGAACTCGTGTCACTAATCGGCACGTCTCATTGACGCGACAAAGCTCTTTTATCTTCTTGGTTCTTTCGGTAAAGTCACGTAGAAGGGAGATAATAAAATAATAAAAATAAAACAATAAAATAATACAATTCTCACGACGTTTTGGCCACAATGCAAGCAGCCGTCCTCAGGTGAAGAACAGGTCTGTTGGAAAGACAGCGTCTGAATGACGACGGCTGTTCTTCACCTGAGGACGGCTGCTTGTGTTGTGGCCGAAACGTCGTGATAATTATTTTAATATGTTTTATTTTTATTATTTTATTATTTCCATTCTACGTGACTTTACCGAAAGAACCAAGAATATGAATCCCTGCAGTCACGAAAGCTTTCAATCGAAAGGTAAACAAGGTGTTTACCAGGTAATGCTTCGCGCTACCTTTACCCTCCTGGGTAATTCTTCTGAGCCACCTTTACCCTACCTTTTACATTACCCCTTGGCATGGTCGACACCTTTACCCTTTTACCTGGTAAAAAGAGTAAATTACCTTACCTTGCCGAGGCCTAATCTGATATATGTCGTATCTATCGGTTTGGAGCACCCAGTATATTTGTTTTCAGTGTCAGGGTGATAACAATCAAACCGATTGTATGAGCATGGTTACCCTCACCAGAAGGGCTTAATGAACATTTGAATGAGTGGACTGATAGAAATAATAATTTGACTTGAGACCCAGGCTGCAACATATATTTAATTGCATTCTTACGTGATGCAGTTTAAGCATTGCTCCATTGCTGTTCTTCCATGGTTGGAATCCTGATGTCATTTTCACTTCCTTCCCCGGAGGCTGCAGTGAAGTAAGGTGTGTGCCGCAGACGCAGCGGGCCCGCGTGCGGCGTGCGGCGTGCGGCGCATGCCTTGCTCTGCGTACCGCGGCCTTCGTGACTGGGCCGATCGCCGTGCCCACGGGCGGTGACGTTGCCCGGCGGTAGCGCGTTCGTCGCCTGCCCGCAGAGGTCGCGCTTCGAATCCGGCAGGCTGCCCCGGTGGACGTTGCGGTGCGATCAAAATACCTCTTCGCCTCGTACGTCAAAGGTCCCCTGGCCGTCGTTTGAAAACAACGAGGCCATCTTGTGCCGGCCTCGTGGACCACATTTTGACGACAAGTTTAAAATCGCCTGCAAATCACTGAGTCGGGACATCACAGAGAATCGTCTCTCCCGGATGTAAAACGACTGCTGACTGCCGGCGGGTGAAACATGGTGCCTTCGCGAGAGCCGCGCGCGATTACTCATTCTTATTCTTTTATTACGCAACACTCGGTATGCGTGCACGACATATGAATATATTGGCAGTGTGACGCACAGGTTAGGAGTGAGCGGTGGTGCGCTGCGTTGTTGCGTGGTGTGCTGCGCTGTTGGGTGGTGTGATGTGCTGGTGGGTGGTGTGATGCGCTGGTGGGTGGTGTGCTGCGCTGTTGGGCGGTGTGATGCCCTGGTGGGTGGTGTGATGCGCTGGTGGGTGGTGCGCTGCGCTGGTGGGTGGTGTGATACGCTGGTGGGTGGTGTGATGTGCTGTTGGGTGGTGTGATGCCCTGGTGGGTGGTGCGATGCGCTGGTGGGTGGTGTGATGTGCTAGTGGGTGGTGTGATGCCCTGGTGGGTGGTGTGATGCCCTGGTGGGTGGTGTGATGCCCTGGTGGGTGGTGTGATGCACTGGTGGGTGGTCTGATGCGCTGGTGGGTGGTGTGATGCGCTGGTGGGTGGTGTGATGCGCTGGTGGGTGGTGTGATGCGCTGTTGGGTGGTGTGATGCGCTGGTGGGTGGTGTGATGCGCTGTTGGGTGGTGTGATGCGCTGGTGGGTGGTGTGATGCGCTGTTGGGTGGTGTGATGCGCTGGTGGGTGGTGTGATGCGCTGGTGGGTGGTGTGATGCGCTGTGCACACCCGTCGCGATGCACTAACTGCCGCCCTTCCCGTCGCGGCATGTCTCTTTGTCACGGCCAAAGTGAAAGCCCCGGACGGGGTCGCCGACATGGAGATGGAGCCCTTGAAGGGTGCCGACTGCGAGGACAACAAAGAGAAGAAGCGCTCCAATGTCACCAAGAAGGAGAAGTCGGTGCTCCAGGGCAAGCTGACGAAGCTCGCGGTGCAGATCGGCAAGGCCGGTACGCCGTCGCGCGGACGCGCTCTCGCCATGACCCGTAGAGCGGCGTTCATCCTCTTTGCAATGTTTTTTAATATTGCATTGAAAGAGGTCAACGCAAGCGATCGTCGCTTATGGGCGAGCCGTTAATTGTTGCCCTCCATGAGGCCGTACGAGAGAGGAAGACTGAACGAGGTAACGGCGTGAATAAAAAGGCCTCCGTTTATTAAGAGCAAAGTTGCACTGCAGAAGTATAATTCTTTCTGTACCAAGAACCGTTTTTCAATGTCGTGTATGTCGTATAGTTCTGTGAGAGCGAACCTCAAGCCAGACTGCGGTGATGGTGAAATAAGATCAGACCTCGGAGGTTGGAATTTATGGAGAAATTTGGTGGCATCAAAACGTCTTAAACTGTGATGACCTCTTGACCTTGACTTTCAGTCGTTCCATTTGAGTTCAGGGGGACATCACCCCAGCTAATATTAATTTGGGGGTGGCGGGGGGTAGAGGTCGCCTACTCAGGCTCATGGAGAGTCCCAGCTGTCTCAGGCTGTCGGGCTGCTGGCATCACGGGCAAGAGCCATCGACGAGCGGCTCGGCGTTCGGCACGTGCAACGCACACGCAATGTGCGGCGACGGCGTTCATCGTCGTGGCTTTGTCGTGGCCGTCACTCCTCGGCCGCGGTGGTGACCGTCGCCGTGGTGGCGCTTGCCCTCCGTTCCCTCGGCAGGCCTGGTCATGTCGGCCATCACCGTCATCATCCTCGTGCTCTACTTTGTGATCGAGACGTTCTGGGTGCAGGGCATGCCCTGGCTGCCCGAGTGCACGCCAATCTACGTGCAGTTCTTCGTCAAGTTCTTCATCATCGGTGTCACCGTGCTGGTCGTGGCTGTGCCCGAGGGGCTTCCGCTGGCTGTCACCATCTCACTCGCCTACTCCGTCAAGGTGCGTGCCGCCCGCGGTGGGCCGCTCCATGAACGGGGTCAGTGGGGCGAGCGGGACAAGCGGAGGTAACGGGGTGAGTGGGGCGAGCAGAGTCAGTGGGGAGAGCGGGGTAAGTGGAGCGAGCGGGGTCATTGGAGCAAGCGGGGCCAGTGGGGCGAGCGAGGTCAGTGGAACGAGCAGGGGCAAGCGGGGTCAGTGGAGTGAGCGGGGTCAGCGGGGCTAACGGGGTGAGTGGGGCAAGCGGGGTCAGTGGAGTGAGCGGGGTCAGCGGGGCGAGGGGGGTCAGCGGGGCGAGCGGGGTCAGCGGGGCTAACGGGGTGAGTGGGGCAAGCGGGGTCAGTGGAGTGAGCGGAGTGAGCGGAGTCAGTGGGTCGATGTTCTACAGCAGCAGGCTGCGGGCTCTGGCGGACAGCGCTTTGTGTCGGTGGCGTCGGCAGCTTTGATCGTGGTGACATTACAATCTTGTCCTCCTGACGTCCGTTCCAAAATGTTCACCGGCAGAAAATGATGAAGGACAACAACCTGGTGCGGCACCTGGACGCGTGCGAGACGATGGGCAACGCCACGGCCATCTGCTCTGACAAGACGGGCACGCTCACCACCAACCGCATGACGGTGGTGCAGGTGAGACGCTCACCACAGCCACCAACCAACAACTGAACTGCTACCCACCAACCACTAGCCATGAACTACTACCCACCAACCAACAACTGAACTACTACCCATCAACCACAATCCATGAACTACCCACCAGCCAAAAACCACGACCACAACCGCTGAGCACGTGTGCGCGTGGCCGTGGGTACAGGCGTACGTGGGCGACGTGCACTACTGCTCCGTGCCCAGCCCCGACGCGCTGGCGCCCGCCATCATGGATGTGCTCACCACCGGCATTGCCGTCAACTGCGCCTACACCACCAAGATCCTGGTACGGCACCATCGTGGTCCCTTCTCTGCCTCGTTGGACGCGGGTTCCGTGTGCACGCGTACTTAATTGTCTTCAATAGTGCCGTACGGATTGAATACGAAGTACGTGATTCACCATTGCTTGTTGGGTTAGGTCACTTAATGAGCTGACTACATTTTTTTATGTAACTACCTCCACCACCTGACACAGAAAGCATTTAACACCCCAGGTGTGAACGTTTCAGCTCACCGGTAAGTTGGAGAGGAATACTCACAAGTAAATTTAGCAATTTGACGCAACGTTTTGCTTGAAACCGCATCGAGCATCTTCAAACACTCCTAACAAGAATCAATTATATTGGCTACGAATCCTACGGGTTAAATTAACACACGGTGTGTTTTTCCTCCCTGCTGAAGACACCGAATGATCTTCTTGGTTCTTTCGGTAAAGTCACGTAGAAGGGAAGTAATAAAATAATAAAAATAAAACATAATAAAATAAAATAATTCTCACGACGTTTCGGCTACAACGCAAGCAGCCGTCTTCAGGTGAAGAATGAGACACTACCAAGCTAGGAGCTTATATATAAGCTGGGTTGGAGGTGGAAGAGCGCCTTAACAAAAAGAATGTGCATATGAAGAGGAATTTAGCATATTCATGGGAAATGCGTAGGAGGTGGGCGGGGGGGTTTCAAAGTCATATTATGCCCATGCATTATGCAGGATCAGCAGCACCAAGGGGGGGTGCAGTGAGTAGCATTAACAAAGGAAAGGAATGTTAATAGTATGTAGCTGCAGTTACTAAACAACCACGTAGAAAACTAAAGTATAAACTACATAAAAAACTAAAGTATAAACTGCATAGCACCATCAGTATACTTACTATACTCTACAATAAGCTGAGTTACTAACAGCAAGTAATACATTACAATTCTACGTCGTAAAAATTATATAATATGCTTCCATCTAAACTTTATTCTCTTACATCACACGAGCATACACCGTACTATTTACTGCCATAGACAAACCCAACATTAAATTACATACTGTATTGCTATAAACCACATACATTTTAATATACATTTTAAAATAACACTATGTATTATTCTACCCACCCTAATGTGTATCACACTGCTATATGTTTACTATACAATTACGATACTATATATTACTTTGTACATTGTATTAAGCATATAAATGTTATACTATTTGTTATTATACACTGTACCATTGACATGAATATGCTAAATTACTCTTCATATGCACATTCTTTTTGTTAAGGCGCTCTTCCACCTCCAACCCAGCTTATATATAAGCTCCTAGCTTGGTAGTGTCTCATTCTTCACCTGAAGACGGCTGCTTGCGTTGTAGCCGAAACGTCGTGAGAATGATTTTATTTTATTATGTTTTAATTTTATTATTTTATTACTTCCCTTCTACGTGACTTTACCGAAAGAACCAAGAAGATGAATACCTGCAGTCACGAAAGCTTTAAATAGAAAATTACACCGAACGATGGTGAAGGTAATAGTGTAAGTGGGCTGCTGCTGCTGCTGCTGCATGCGGTGGTGGTGGTGGTCGGGCGGAGGAACGGTGGCGTGACGGTCAGCGCCGCCGCGTCCCCACTTCCCCCACGCGTGTTTCTTCTCGCCATCCACGCCAGCGACGGTTGATAATATGGCCGTGTGAGCTCCGAGCAGAGTCGCGGCCCCGTGCTCCGCATTGACGCGGGCGCGGCGGAGGGTGCATGACGCCGACCGCAACCACTGCGGCCGCCTGCCGGGCTGACGTGGGACGCCGATGGAACGCGCGGGAACCAAATCACGTCGGGTGATTTCAGCGGCTGGCGGTCACGGGGGACCATGGGCAGATTCTTTCCGCACGTTTAACGTGATGGGATAATAGCATGCACGCAAATGGAAGCAGCTCGTACGATAGTTGCTACGTGGGCAAACGTGACGGGGTGCACGTGGCACGCAGGAGGTGGCTACGTTCGCACAAAGCTATGATGCAAGTTTTAATGTTAGCGTTTTTTAATGTGTGGTTTTCAGAAACGCTCAGACACAGAATGATTCAGTACACGGTGTGCGCGTTAAGGAGTTACCCGAAATTTTTTTATAATGCACCAGGAAATTTATCTCGATAGCAGATTAGATGGGGAAAAGAAAATAATGAATGAAGACCGAGTTGCTCTGAAGAGCCCAATTTTTTTTTTACCTGCGATGTTATCTCGGACAAAGGCGTTTAAAAAAAATACAGATAACTGAAGTTTGTGGCATTGATGATAGGACCGAAATATCCGTTATCTGGGAATTCTATAATTTGCTCTGGCCATACCCTCTGGCAATGCAAGAAAGGCAGCACTGTAGGTCCAGCAGGCTGCATTGAGGCCACGTTTGAGCTGTGGACAGAATGAGGTCACAAGCATTTGATGCATTTGTCAAGGGCAACGCTGCTCCGTGAATATATGTCAGGCAAAGTTTACGCGGCAAATGTGCGGAGAGGGCCCCATCGATGGATCTACATGGAATCGAGGGAGCATATATGTTCGCTGATTTCCAGATTATTTTATGCTTCACTTTTTATGCATTCCCCAAGGATTTTTGAGCGGGCCTTAACGATGATATTGGTAATTGAGACCTGCTCCTTCCCTTGGTTGTCTGCCTGCTTCGATAGCACTCTTCCCCTTGGGGCATCCAGGCAGAGGTTGGGGTCGACTCCCCGGTGTTATGCCTGGCAGAACTGTGGGTTTCACTGCCCGGGAGGAGCGTTTAGCAGGAGTTGGAGCCTGACACTGACATTTTGCAATGTCTACTACACAATTTTCTTTTTTTTTATCTATAATTCCGCACATCCCTATCGCTCACACCTGCCCATTACTAAAAATGCATTTTCTTTTTATAAATACTCTACAGCTGTCGCATTTGTGTCAGTCGCAGGCTTAGTCCAAGTTCATTGTCGATGGAAGGCTGACAAGGTGACCCATGCGATTCTTTTCTGCTTTCGTGCCTTGAACGATTGGTGGTGTCTGCGTTTGCTGAGCACAATGCAGGGCCCCAGTTGCCACAGCCGAGGCTCGCGCTCCTCCGGTTTATTGTTGAGAGTTGCTCGCAGAAGCCACGTCATTATAAAAGATGTCCCTGTCAATTGTTGAAGCGTGGAATGTTATAGTGGAGTTTGGTAGAACGCAAATTCTTTGCTTAGCCTTGCAAGTCAAAATCACTGCGCGATTTCCACTGAAATCTCACAGAATTATGTATAATGTATTTAATAATTAAAATATCCACATAATTGGGAAAATATGCGAGGCCTCAAACCGTTGTCATATTGTCATGGCAGGCGAGGGGTTTCCCTTTATGTCCTGATTTCAGCATGACGCCAGTATGACACTTTCTGTGTTTGTTTTTTGTCCTTCCCCCGCACCTCTGATTAGCACGGCTGGCTATGTACGGTGCAAAAGAAGTTCAACATACATACATAGACACATACATGCAGTCATCCTCGCAGCGGCTTTTGACTGGCCATCGAACACAGACGGTCACTTGCAGGCTTTCAGATGCGCTTCTGCGGCCGTCTGGAACGCTCTTCCTTCCGTTGTTAGGGAGCCACTGGGAGCTATGCACTTTTAAACCCAGATGGAAAACTCATTTCTTTAGAGCTGCTTTTTGTGTTTAGTTTGTTGTCCTTCCCCCGCAAATCCAATTAGCACGGTTGGCTACGTACGGTGCGAAAGAAGTTCAAAATACAGTACATACAGACATACCGGAGGGCACGTGGTGAGTTCTGCTGCAGCAGGATGAGCGCTGAGCCACCTCTCGCATCTCCCTGGCGAGCGCTCTGCATTGCGCGTGGCGCTGTGAGTTACAGAGCAGCCTTAACTGTGGTCTGCCTTTATTCCACGTATTGAATGCTGCCATTTGACGGCACTCGCAACCTTCACAGCACAAACAGCAATGCAGTTGAGGTCACGCAGCGGTGGTGAGAAGGGGGGGGGGGGTGACGCTTTGTGAGTTTATTTACATTCGCATGTTGCACAAAGGCTGCGGTTGAATTTGAAGACAGTGAAAGTGATGCAAAGGCTAATGGGCAGGCATTAGCATCTGTATCGTGATGTATTTTTAATCCCTCAAATTAATATAGCTCTATTTTTATGATTAAAAAAATGGGTGAGTGCGGGGGGGGGGGGGTTTGGCTGAATGAGCACCACCGTGGCGCTTTTGATGTCTCTGTGTGAAGCCCCTTTGTGCTGCGGCTTCGCTGCGCTCGGTGGAGAATACGCTCGGCAAATCGCCTCCGCTCGCTCACCACTTTAATGGAATGCAGGACATTCCGGCAAAGTCGCAAACGTTTTTTTTTTATTCAGAGCATCTTCAGCGTTTTATATATATGGAAAATACGGGAGCTGAATTTAAAGTACCGCGTTCCTGTTTCGCGAAGCCTCCATTGAGTCTCCTAAGAGGAGCCACCCGCTTGGGATGTTTGGCCAGTTTGTTTTTTTATTGAATATTTCAGCATGATGATGGAGAGCCGGGAGGATCCTGAGAAACCCCATGCATGCATGGGGGAGAAAGCTCATAAATCCTGACTATGAACATATTTTTTATTTTACCAGGTAAGGCCCACTGAGCTATATAGGTCTTTTTCAGAAGCGACCTGGCTATGACAAATGATAGCCCAATGAAGTGGCTCATCACGTGGACATTTATGGCAGCCAAATACTCTAAACGCGTGACGTTGATTATAAATGTGGAGAGAAAAACTGGAGGACCCGGAGGAAAATCCACGTAACCACGGGGAGACAGGCATGCAAACTCCAAATATACAGCAGGCGTCAGGGTTGAGATCAAACCCACCACCTCCAGATGTGTTGGCAACCTACTTTCTGTACTGACTACTACACAGCATGATTTACCGAAGCATTTGATTTCAGGTTTGTAGTCCACGCAAGCTCCCAGGGAGGCTCTTATATTTCCCACAGTGGTGCATGTTTTAATTATTGATCTCGTTTGATGTGTTTTTTAAATGTCAATAAAATAAGCAATTCTTTAATATTGATCTACAGTTAGCAATTATCACAGGAGCCTTGGCAGGGAATTGTTATTCCGCAAGGGACATATTGACAACACATTCGATCGTTGGAGCTACCAGATCCCTATTGAAGGGATTGAACATATACTGTATAAATGAACAATTTCAGATTTTTAATATGAAGCATTCGTTAGCCACGAATAACTCGGTATTACCTCATGGCCAAGGAATAATTAAATGAGCATGTGCGTGTGCATCAAGGGGTATGCGGAGGCGTCCCTTCACGATGCGCTATGAATAGGCGACGTTGTCTCGATCCGCAAATGATTGGAAATCCAAAAAAAAGACCAAAATGTCGGCAAATTCCCATCACAGGTTTGGGAATGAGGAAGCGTCACCATACTGCACTCTGTTTTTCTGCTGGTTTTTTTCGTTTCTTTAATCGTAAACAAAACCTTATCCACCCAATGCACAGCATAACCGTGGGACCGTGTTCGCTTCTGCTTTGAACAAGTGAATGATGTACAGTACAATAAAAAACACATTGCAGCCTTTGACGGATACAAACAGCCTGAATGACGATAGCTCTCCCGAGTGTGGCTTGCAGCGAGTGCCCCAGGTCACGCTCGCGACGTTCTCGTTCCGGTCTCGCGCCCCCCTGGCCGTCCCCATGCCACCGGCAGGTGGTGGCAAAGTCAGAGCGCAATTGATGTTATCAATTTTTTTTGTAGTTTATTAAGCCAGATAGCATCATGCGGCAGTTTGGTGCAAATGCAGCCTCGTAAAATAAGAAATCGGCCAATCGGGTCGCCCATTGAGATTTGTATATCAATGGGCTTTGCTCAGTGGGAAATACTCCGATTCTACAGGGCTCCTGCCCCTTGTCAGACGTTTAAGCTATTTTACTTTGTGTTACCAGGTACAAGTCCACTGTGCTGCATAGCTCTTTTTCAGAAACGACCTGGCCACAAATGATCACTCGCTTATTTCGTGGAAATTTCGACCGGCCAAGTTCTCCAAAACGCGTGATGTCAATCCTAAATGTGGAGGGAAAAACAGGAGGACCCAGAGAAAAAGCCACCACGGGAAGCGAGAGAGAGACATGCAAACTCCATACATAGTGGGGGGTTACGGATGAAAAACTTTCACTTTGAATCAGATTTAAAAGCAGTGCATGTGCGTCAACCCTTAACGTGCCTGTGAAAATTAATTCACCACGTTGACACCTGTCCATGTACAGTACGTCGGTTTGCGTACATTTGAGTCAGGTCGTGTGAACCCAAGAAAGCTAATTATGAATCGTGCTACAGCATTGGTCGTGAATGCCTGCGTGTCAAAGTCAAGACGTACGGCGCAATGCGAGGGAAACATGGTGCACGCGTGTGGCGGAAACGGTGGTGCAGCGGTGAGCGCTACGAACCTGGCGTCCCAAGTTCGATTCCCGGTCACGGCCAACACCGGTGACGATTATCTCAACCGGTCCTGGGCCTCCTCTAGGTCGACTCAGCCTGAAATTAGTGTCTGGTGCGATGTGTAAACATCGCCACTCGGGAGACAAAAGCGGCCGGGCGTGGTGGTGTTGATCACCCACCCCCCTCGTGTGCTGTGCCGGCCTTTATAGGTGCTCGCTAACAGCACTTACCCCAACAGTCTGTTAAGGTTATATGGGGATTGTTGTTTTTGTCTTTGGTGCAGTCGTAATTAGATTTTGAAATATTATACATGTTACATATATCTAATGACACGGATGGCATTGACGTTAAAAGAAATATAGTGCTGCACAACCGAACCCGAATGAATATTCAGCATGGTGACGAACATTTATGAGTGAATGTAATAAATTAAGGAAAGGGCATTTATGTTCAGTCAAAAAAGCGTTGATGGGTTGTTCCTCATTTAAAAAGTTATCTGCCAGCACAAAAATGCCCCAACCACATTGACCTTACCACGTAGCAGGCATATTCTCAGGTTTTTTCAACTAATTCGGCTGTGACGGTCCCACCTGATGACGGAGACTTGTGTTGCCTCCGAAACGTCGTGAATTTTATTTTTGTTTTGTTTTATTTTACTTTCATTAATTTTAATGTTTTTACCTACGTGACTTTACCGAAAAAACCTGAGAATATGAATCATTGCAGTCACGAAAGCTTCAAATCTAGAACGTAGCAGGCAGCTTCTCTATTTAGTCCACAGCTATTGACCCTTTGGCCAGCAGTTTGAAATTAATCTGCGGCGTGGAATTGAACTACGTTCAAATTAAGGTCTCTTATTCACACTTATAGAGTTCCAGTTGCCGTTCTAAACATGCGTTATAAAAGAGACGCATTAAAAAAAATACAGATACAGTATGTTCCTTTGTAATAATTAAAAGACTTAATAATTATGATCTTAAAGTGGCACATGCAAGGCGTGCTGTTTGTGCGGAGAAAATGGAAGTTATAAATTAGCTGTACACAACTTAGTTCTGTAACAGCAGTTCTCACTGTGTTTGTGCCCTGTGTGTAATTGGTAAAGTCATCTTATCACCGTCCTTTCGGCAAAGGTGGCTCGTGATTTGTTTTTTGATTGATGTTAATTCTCAATACAAGCAAAGCTCCTCGTGGCGAAACATTAACCTGCGAGCGTGATAGCGTTCCCGTCGGCTATAATCCTGCACGCGTTCGTTTTGAAATCCAGTGACGTGACCTTGCCCCGGCAGTACATATACAGGTAGTCTCCGAGTTACGATGGTCCGACTTACGATATTTCGATCTTACGATGGCGATAGCGATACGACAAAATTGTAAAATATTATACATTTCGCGCGGCAGGCAAACGCAGCAGCGTACGAGGTACGATACTGTATTTTATCATCGCCATCCTCCTCTTCCGACAACTAAGTTAATGTAGCCATCAACAACCTAACATCGTTCAAGTATGTAGACGACGGACAGAATCTTGGTGAGTACAGTACAATATGATACGTTACGATACGTTCAATGCATGTATGATACGTAGCTTTAGCAATTTCATTTTAGGGTTACCACGATACGATACGTTCAATGCATGTTAAAAGTTTTTATAGCAGATAGGATTGTTTCCTGAAAAAACTTTCTATTAAATTGCAGTTCATATAGGTAGGCTAAAAATGTACCTTGTTTTTTACTTTAAATTTTACTGTGAAATGCTGTATTGTAATTAATGAATACATACAGTATATAGTTTATACAGTACAGTACTGTGAATTGCTCTGCTTTGCTAAATTAACACCATTCTTTAAGACTCCTGGGTAGGCTAGGCCATCTTCGACTTACGATATTTTCGACTTATGATGTGGTTGTCGTAACGCATCTCCATCGTAAGTAGAGGACTACCTGTACTCACAATTTAAGCCAGCGACGTGACCTTGCTCCTGCAGTACATATACAAAATATTTCATCCAGCAACGAGACCTTTCCACATTGGGGAAACATTTTTGCCCTTTGGCAAACACCTGCAAGTTGCGTAATTTGTAAGGTATTTTTTTCAGCATTGGGACCAGTTATATTGTTTGTACTTGTTTTCACAATGGGAGGAAACTGGAGGACCCAGAGGAAACCCATGCAGAATCGTGAGGGAACATGTAAACCCCATATGGAAAGGTGTCCGAGGTGGGAATTTAACCCAGGGCCTTCGTGTCATGAAGCTTGCTCGTTACCGCCGCGCCACCCTGCCGCCCAAACAAATGAAGGCCTTATCAAGGATAAGACATCCGTACCTTCCCAGCGAGCGAAGCAGTATCAATCACAGCTCCGTTTTTACCATGCAGCCCCGTCATCTGGACTTCCTGGCCGGCAGGCCGGCCGGCAGAGAGAAGCCCGGGGGGGCGGGGGGGTGTCGGAGTTACTGCCACGGAACTCACGTGCACGCCCCCGTCCCCGCATCCGTATCCACAGCCGCCGGAGAAGGAGGGCGGCCTCCCGCGCCAGGTGGGCAACAAGACAGAGTGTGCACTGCTGGGGCTGCTCGCCGAGCTGCGACGCGACTACCAGGCGGTGCGCGACGAGCTGCCCGAGGAGCGCCTCTTCAAGGTGTACACCTTCAACTCGGTGCGCAAGTCCATGAGCACCGTGCTGCACAATGCCGACGGGGGCTTCCGTCTCTACAGCAAGGGCGCCTCCGAGATCCTGCTCAAGAAGTGAGAGGCGGCCGTCCCCTCCCCCACCCCCCTATCCCTCACCCCCCCGCTCCCCATCGTCGTCGTCGTCGTCGCGCAACGTGACGCGGCGGGGTAGCGGCGATCTGGTCGGGTGCGGCAGGGGCATTGGCAGTGTCCGGTCTGCATGAGCGCAATGGGAATATATTTCGGTGTCGGGGCAGTGGCATGGCCCAGCGCTGTAAGAATGGCGACAATACCAATGTTATACATTCTTCATTATTATCAATATCTGTTCACTCTTGTTTTCACAACAACTAGTCTATATTCTTGAGCTTTTTCTACAAGGCTGTACACCATTGTCTTTAAAAGCCATGCGGTATGTGCGTTTCTGGTATGAGTGCGTCACTGTCCCACTCTTGGCCACTGTGGTGTCCGTGTTATCCCTTGATGCTGGATCTGCCAGGGCTGAGTTTCTCGCTGAACATTTTCCGAGTTGCATGTAAAAACCAGAACCAGTCACGTGACAGGTTGGCACGGCCACAGCGGAGTGAATGCCTGGCGACGTGGTGTGCTGGGGTGAGGACAAATTTTTCGGGTCGCTTGCCCGGAACAGGCCCGGAACAGACCCGGCTGACATTACGTCCTACGGACGACCATCTGAGACGGCACCGACAGACGTGTCGCTGCTCCTCGCGTTTGGCGCGGCCTCTTTGCCAAAGTGCCGCCCTCGACCATTGTTTACATCGCGGTCGTTCTCTAAGTTGTTCCTGCATGTTTTATTAATCACGAGTGGGAAGCCGGCTGAGAGTAGACTCTGACTTGCTACCCCGAGGGCTTGTGGGCCTCTCGGCCACCCGAGGCTTCCGCCGCCCCAGCACGCCTTTGCCTCTACGCCCGTGCGTTGTAGCGATTGCTAACGGGGCCCGCGCCACCAGGTGGGTAGTTTGTAAATGACGACGCAGATTAGTGGCAGCGTGGCAGATGAGCAAAATTTTCCCCAATGATCCAGCCACAAATGTCAAATTAGTTTTGAAATTTGTCACCCCTGTTTCTCGGAAACTGCATGTGAGAAGCTCTCAGACAAGGCCTCGTTCATTTACATTCGGGGGAGCGCTCTCAGAGTTCCCCAGACAAACGCACAGACATACACATTATCACCTTGAATAATAGATTTGCAAATGAATCACAAATAATCTACTGTGTGTCCTCCCCCGCCCGGTGATTGTCAGCTCGCGCAACGATCGTGAGCAGGAACGCCCTCGCCGGTCCCAGGCTTCTGCCAAGCGACAGAGCTTTGATCATTAGCAATTAAAACCCAACGTGATCGTTTTTGTAAACCAACAAGTCTCTCGGTTAACACTAATATTAAGTGATCAGAACATTCTTCATCTATTGACAGTCGTAACAATAACGACAATTTCTCGAGCGCCGTAATACGACGAGCCGTTGCTATCAGCTGTACTGCATTGCCGTTCTGACACTGTGACGATAACTCGACGTGATAAAAATAGAAGTCATTGTGTCCAGGGTGGCTGACGCTCACATAGACGGCCGACTCGATTCCACGGAATCATCTTTGTGACCCTGAATCAGAGGCTGGAATTCCACATTGATATAACGGACCAGTCTGTCCATGGAACAACAGCTGTTTACTTTAAAAAAATTGGTACTCGTGGTGATCAGTATCTTTTTTCAGGAGGGTCCTGCCAAGTATTTGATGTTGCTGCTACTGTGTGATCCCATTTGAGTGATTTGCAGGATACATATATATTTATGTATCAGCAGTGGGACCAGTGGCATTGTGCGAGTTTCTTTTTAGAAATGGGAAGAAACCCATGCAGAGGAGGGGGAGAACAATGCAAACACAAAAATAAAACACCTGGATCGGGAATCAATCCCAGGGACTTTTTTTTTTGCTGCGAGGAAGCCCCGCTGTAGTCGATGAACCCCTGCGTGCCAGGTGCTCGCGGATCCTGGGCGCGACTGGCGAGACGCGGGGGTTCCGGCTGCGTGACCGCGACGAGATGGTGCGCAAGGTCATCGAGCCCATGGCGTGCGACGGCCTGCGCACCATCTGCCTGGCCTACCGCGACTTCCCGATCGGCGCGGAGCCCAAGTGGGACGATGAGAACGCCATCGTCAACGAGCTCACGTGCGTCACTGTCGTGGGCATCGAGGACCCCGTCAGGCCCGAGGTTGGTCCGCCCCTACCCGAGCGGTTTCGCGCCGTTGTCCGTGGTCGCAAACGCATTCCAGGGCGGCACGCCCAGACTCCTCTCGGGAACTTTTGTTTGTTTTTTTGTTTTTTTTGCAACAGATTTCGTTATTCACCTAACGACCGCCGCACGGCCGTCGCTAGGAGCCGTCGATAGGAGCGTGAATCGCCAAGTCACCTTCCGCTTGCTGCGGTAGCGCAAATCTGGTCTAGGGAGTGATAATTTTTTTTTATGAACTGAATGCCCACTGTAAGTCGACGTCAAAGTTGCTAGTCCAGCTGCCGGCCTCAGGGCATGGCGAGCGTGAACCACTCACGCCCTCAGAGACCGTTCGCAGCACGTATGCTGATGGGAGTTCGCTTTGAACGCAGGTGCCGAACGCCATCAAGATGTGCCAGCGGGCGGGCATCACGGTGCGCATGGTCACGGGAGACAACATCAACACGGCGCGCGCCATCGCGAGCAAGTGCGGCATCCTGCACCCCAACGAGGACTTCCTGTGCATCGAGGGCAAAGAGTTCAACAGACGCATCCGGAACGACAAGGGCGAGGTGCGCGCGCCGTGAAAAGCCGTCAGCCACGCGTATCTGTACCGGTCCTGGGCCTCCACCTCTGAGGTCGACTCGGCCTGGTGCAGCTGCGTGTGTAAACGTCAGCACTTGGGGATGACAAAGCCGACTGGGGATGGCACAGCGATATTTTCCGTGTTCCCAGGTGTGGATGCGTTTCGTGTGGAACGTTTTTTCCCTTCTGGCTCTCAATAATTTTTTTCCACGAGAGCTCTGCTTCGAGGAACGTTTGGCCAATTCCTTTGTAGACGTCGCGTTTATCGCAGCGGAGGAAACTGGAGTGCCTGGGGAAACCCCCCCTCCCACAGACTCTTGAGGAGATACAACAAAGCATCTCTCACAGGTGGTCAATGGGGTTGTGGACTTGCGAGAGTTGTTGTGCATGTAGGTGGGCCTTGCTGTGTTCTCTGTGTCCTCTTCATGCATAATTAAGATAGGAAGAGGATTTTAGTTTTTTTGTGTGGGAGTGTCGTCTTCGGCTTGTGTTGTTGGTGCTGTGTGTGCTTGTTTTGTTGGGGCTGTGTGTGCGTGTTTTGTTGGTGCTGTGTGTGTTTGTTGTCGCTGTGTGTGAGTGATGGTGCTGTGTGTGTGTGTGTGTTTGTTGGTGCTGTGTATGAAGTCTTCAGTAGCTGTACCGGATGAATTTCCATCTGGTACAGATACAATGGGAGGCTTATCGATGCCCGGGTGCGGTCAAGGGATGGCTCCCTATTGGTCAACCACGTTATGTATGCCGATGACCTGGTAATTGCGGCTCACTCAGAGGAGGCATTGGAGGCACTGCTGCTGAAACTGGAGTGTGCCACTAAGAGGTGGTGGGGCCTTACCATCAGCCCCACCAAAACGAAGCACCTGCCTGGGTATTTTGTACCATCGAGTACTCCACCCCCACAACTCCCAATCGGTGATGGGGCAGTTGTGGAGAGGGTGGAGAGGTCTCACTGCGAATCACTCGAGCGGCATTATCTTTGCATCGGTTGCGTAACGCTGTGTGGAAGCTACCTGGTCTGTCGCTCCGCACTAAGCTTCGGGTTACAGTCATTCCCTCCCTTCTCTATGCTTGCGAAACGTGGACCCCCTAATGGAACATTTTCGCCGGTTGGAAACATTTAGGCTGGCCTGCCTACGATCCATCCTGGGTTTAACCAGGCTGGATTGTGTGAGGAGCTCACAAATCCTTGAAAGATCTGGGAAAAGTCCCATCGGTGAGCTCCTCCGGCAGGCAAGGCTGCATTGGCTGCGTCATGTAGCCCGCATGCCCAGCCACCGCATACCTAAACAGCTTTTGTTCAGCCGGATCGAGGGGGCTAAATGGGCGCAGCACGGGCTAGAGAAGAGATGGAGTGATGTGGTACAGGAGAACGTGGAGCTGAGTGGACTTGCCGATGACTTGTACCAGCGGTGTCAAGATCGACCTCTGTGGAGGAGGCTCGTGAAGGATGCTACTGGGCAGTTGGAGGCAGTCGCCCTCCAACAACAACGGAGGGCGGAGGAGCGACGCTCAAAACAACGAGCGGAGCGCCGGGTGGCTAAAGCACAGAAAGTTGGCACAGTAGGGGGCACAGGTGGTGCATCAGCCAGTCATCTCGGTCATCTCAGTCAGTCGACCCGTGGCACCTGGGTTTGCCCCGTGACCTCCTGCCAGCGGGCGTTCGACACTTCACGTGGCCTCAAGGTGCACATGGCCTGGCACAAGCGTCGTGGTGACGTCACCGCCACTTAGTGGCGAATGGCGGTTGTTGTTGCTGTGTGTGAGTGTGTGTTGGTGCTGTGTGTATGTTGGTGCTGTATGTGTGTGTGTTGTGTGTGCATGTTGGTTGGTGCTGTGTGTGTGTGTGTGTTGGTGCTGTGTGTGTGTGTTGGTGCTGTATGTGTGTGTTAGTGCTGTGTGTGTGTGTGTTGGTGCTGTGTGTGTGTGTTGGTGTTGTATGTGTGTGTGTTGGTGCTGTGTGTGTGTGTTCGTGTTGTATGTGTGTGTGTTGGTGCTGTGTGTGTGTGTGTTGGTGTTGTGTGTGCGTGTTGGTTGGTGCTGTGTGTGTGTGTTGGTGCTGTGTGTGTGTGTGTGTTGGTGTTGTGTGTGTGTGTTGGTGCTGTGTGTGTGTGTTGGTGCTGTGTGTGTGTTGGTGCTGTGTGTGTGTGTGTTGGTGCTGTGTGTGTGTGTGATGGTGCTGTGTGTGTGTGTGATGGTGCTGTGTGTGTGTGATGGTGCTGTGTGTGTGTTGGTGCTGTGTGTGTGTGTGTTGGTGCTGTGTGTGTGTGTTGGTGTTGTGTGTGTGTTGGTGCTGTGTGTGTGTGTTGGTGCTGTGTGTGTTGGTGCTGTGTGTGTGTGTTGGTGCTGTATGTGTGTGTGTTGGTGCTGTGTGTGTGTTGGTGCTGTGTGTGTGTGTGTTGGTGCTGTGTGTGTGTGTGTTGGTGCTGTGTGTGTGTGTGTGTTGGTGCTGTGTGTGTGTGTTGGTGCTGTGTGTGTGTGTGTTGGTGCTGTGTGTGTGTGTTGGTGCTGTGTGTGTGTTGGTGCTGTGTGTGTGTGTGTTGGTGCTGTGTGTGTATGTTGGTGCTGTGTGTGTGTGTGTTGGTGCTGTGTGTGTGTTGGTCCTGTGTGTATTGGTGCTGTGTGTGTGTGTGTTGGTGCTGTGTGTGTGTGTTGGTGCTGTGTGTGTGTGTTGGTGCTGTGTGTGTGTGTGTTGGTGCTGTGTGTGTTGGCGCTGTGTGTGTGTGTGTTGGTGCTGTGTGTGTGTGTGTTGGTGCTGTGTGTGTGTGTGTTGGTGCTGTGTGTGTGTGTGTGTGATGGTGCTGTGTGTGTGTGTTGGTGCTGTGTGTGTGTTGGTGCTGTGTGTGTTGGTGCTGTGTGTGTGTGTTGGTGCTGTGTGTGTGTGTGTTGGTGCTGTGTGTGTGTGTTGGTGCTGTGTATGTGTGTGTGTGTTGGTGCTGTGTGTGTGTGTGTTGGTGCTGTGTGTGTGTGTTGGTGCTGTGTGTGTGTGTTGGTGCTGTGTGTGTGTGTGTGTTGGTGCTGTGTGTGTGTGTTGGTGCTGTGTGTGTGTGTGATGGTGCTGTGTGTGTGTGTTGGTGCTGTGTGTGTGTGTGTGTGATGGTGCTGTGTGTTGGTGCTGTGTGTGTGTGTGTTGGTGCTGTGTGTGTGTGTTGGTGTTGTGTGTGTGTTGGTGCTGTGTGTGTTGGTGCTGTGTGTGTTGGTGCTGTGTGTGTGTGTTGGTGCTGTGTGTGTGTGTGTGTTGGTGCTGTGTGTGTGTGTGTTGGTGCTGTGTGTGTGTGTGTTGGTGCTGTGTGTGTGTGTGTTGGTGCTGTGTGTGTGTGTTGGTGCTGTGTGTGTGTGTGTTGGTGCTGTGTGTGTGTGTTGGTGCTGTGTGTGTGTTGGTGCTGTGTGTGTGTGTGTGTTGGTGCTGTGTGTGTATGTTGGTGCTGTGTGTGTGTGTGTTGGTGCTGTGTGTGTGTTGGTCCTGTGTGTATTGGTGCTGTGTGTGTGTGTGTTGGTGCTGTGTGTGTGTGTTGGTGCTGTGTGTGTGTGTTAGTGCTGTATGTGTGTGTTGGTGCTGTGTGTGTGATGGTGCTGTGTGTGTGTGTGTTGGTGCTGTGTGTGTGTGTGTTGGTGCTGTGTGTGTTGGCGCTGTGTGTGTGTGTGTGTTGGTGCTGTGTGTGTGTGTGTTGGTGCTGTGTGTGTGTGTGTTGGTGCTGTGTGTGTGTGTGTGATGGTGCTGTGTGTGTGTGTTGGTGCTGTGTGTGTGTTGGTGCTGTGTGTGTTGGTGCTGTGTGTGTGTGTTGGTGCTGTGTGTGTGTGTGTTGGTGCTGTGTGTGTGTGTTGGTGCTGTGTGTGTGTGTTGGTGCTGTGTGTGTGTGTGTTGGTGCTGTGTGTGTGTGTTGGTGCTGTGTGTGTGTGTTGGTGCTGTGTGTGTGTGTGTGTTGGTGCTGTGTGTGTGTGTTGGTGCTGTGTGTGTGTGTGATGGTGCTGTGTGTGTGTGTTGGTGCTGTGTGTGTGTGTGTGTGTGATGGTGCTGTGTGTGTGTGTTGGTGCTGTGTGTGTGTGTGTGATGGTGCTGTGTGTGTGTGTTGGTGCTGTGTGTGTGTGTGATGGTGCTGTGTGTGTGTTGGTGCTGTGTGTGTGTGATGGTGCTGTGTGTGTGTGTGTGTTGGTGCTGTGTGTGTGTGTGTGGTGCTGTGTGTGTTGGTGCTGTGTGTGTGTGTGTTGGTGCTGTGTGTGTGTGTGTTGGTGCTGTGTGTGTGTGTTGGTGCTGTGTGTGTGTGTTTGTGCTGTGTGTGTGTGTTGGTGCTGTGTGTGTGTGTTGGTGCTGTGTGTGTGTGTGTTGGTGCTGTGTGTGTGTGTTGGTGCTGTGTGTGTGTGTGTTGGTGCTGTGTGTGTTGGTGCTGTGTGTGTGTGTGTGTTGGTGCTGTGTGTGTGTGTGGTGATGTGTGTGTGTGTGTTGGTGCTGTGTGTGTGTGTGTTGGTGCTGTGTGTGTGTGTTGGTGCTGTGTGTGTGTGTGTTGGTGCTGTGTGTGTGTGTGTTGGTGCTGTGTGTGTGTGTGTTGGTGCTGTGTGTGTGTGGTGGTGCTGTGTGTGTGTCTGTGTTGGTGCTGTGTGTGTGTGTGTTGGTGCTGTGTGTGTGTGTTGGTGCTGTGTGTGGGTGTGTGTGGTGCTGTGTGTGTGTGTGTTGGTGCTGTGTGTGTGTGTGTGTTGGTGCTGTGTGTGTGTTGGTGCTGTGTGTGTGTGTTTTGGTGCTGTGTGTGTGTGGTGGTGCTGTGTGTGTGTGTGTGTTGGTGCTGTGTGTGTGTGTGTTGGTGCTGTGTGTGTGTGTTGGTGCTGTATGTGTGTGTGTTGGTGCTGTGTGTGTGTGTGTGTTGGTGCTGTGTGTGTGTGTGTGTTGGTGCTGTGTGTGTGTGTGTTGGTGCTGTGTGTGTGTGTGTTGGTGCTGTGTGTGATCGACGCCCGGGTGCGATCAAGGGATGGCTCCCTATTGGTCAACCACGTTATGTATGCCGATGATTTGGTAATAGCTGCTCATTCGGAAGAGGAGTTGGAGACGCTGCTGCTGAGACTGGAGCGTGCCACTAAGAGGTGGGGCCTTACCATCAGCCCCACCAAAACTAAGCACCTGCCTGGGTATTTTGTACCATCGGGCACTCCACCCCCACAACTCCCAATCGGTGATGGGGCAGTTGTGGAGAGAGTGGAGAGTTTCCCATACCTGGGCAGTGTGCTTATGACCGGCTCCAGTTTATCAGCAGAGGTCTCACTCCGAATCAGTCGAGCGGCAATATCTTTTCATCGGTTGCGTAACGCTGTGTGGAAGCTACCTGGTCTGTCGCTCCGCACGAAGCTTCAGGTCTTCTCGGCCACGGTCATTCCCTCCCTTCTCTACGCTTGCGAAACGTGGACCCCCCTAGTGGAGCATCTTCGCCGGTTGGAAACATTTAGGCTGGCCTGCCTACGATCCATCCTGGGTTTAACCAGGCTGGATTGTGTGAGGAGCTCACAAGTCCTTGAAAGATCTGGGCAAAGTCCCATCAGTGAGCTCCTCCGGCAGGCAAGGCTGCGTTGGCTGGGTCATGTAGCCCGCATGCCCAGCCACGGCATACCTAAACAGCTTTTGTTCGGCCGGATCGAGGGGGCTAAACGGGCGCGGCACGGGCTAGAGAAGAGATGGAGTGATGTGGTACAGGAGGAAGTGGAGCTGAGTGGACTTGCCGATGACTGGTACCAGCGGTGTCAAGATCGGCCTCAGTGGAGGAGGCTCGTGAAGGACGCTACTGGGCAGTTGGAGGCAGTCGCCCTCCAACAACAACGGAGGGCGGAGGAGCGACGCTCACAACAACGAGCGGAGCGCCGGGTTGCTAAAGCACAGCAAGTTGGCACAGTAGGGGGCACAGGTGGTGCATCAGCCAGTCATCTCGGTCATCTCGGTCAGTCGACCCGTGGCACATTGGTCTGCCCCGTGACCTCCTGCCAGCGGGCGTTCGACACTTCACGTGGCCTCAGGGTGCACATGGCTTGGCACAAGCGTCGTGGTGACGTCACCGCCACTTAGTGGCGAATGGCGGTTGTTGTTGTTGTTGTTGCTGTGTGTGTGTTGGTGCTGTGTGTGTGTGTGTTGGTGCTGTGTGTGTGTGTGTGTTGGTGCTGTGTGTGTGATGGTGCTGTGTGTGTGTGTGTTGGTGCTGTGTGTGTGTGTGTTGGTGCTGTGTGTGTGTGTGTTGGTGCTGTGTGTGTGTGTGTGTGTCTTGGTGCTGTGTGTGTGTGTGTTGGTGCTGTGTGTGTGTGTGTTGGTGCTGTGTGTGTGTGTGTGTTGGTGCTGTGTGTTGGTGCTGTGTGTGTGTGTGTTGGTGCTGTGTGTGTGTTGGTGCTGTGTGTGTGTGTGTTGGTGCTGTGTGTGTGTGTGTTGGTGCTGTGTGTGTGTTGGTGCTGTGTGTGTGTGTTGGTGCTGTGTGTGTGTGTTGGTGCTGTGTGTGTGTGTGTTGGTGTTGTGTGTGTGTGTGTGTTGGTGCTGTGTGTGTGTGTTGGTGCTGTGTGTGTGTGTGTGTTGGTGCTGTGTGTGTGTGTTGGTGCTGTGTGTGTGTGTTGGTGCTGTGTGTGTGTGTGTTGGTGCTGTGTGTGTGTGTTGGTGCTGTGTGTGTGTGTTGGTGCTGTGTGTGTGTGTGTTGGTGCTGTGTGTGTGTGATGGTGCTGTGTGTGTGTGTGTGATGGTGCTGTGTGTGTGTGTGTTGGTGCTGTGTGTGTGTGTGTTGGTGCTGTGTGTGTGTGATGGTGCTGTGTGTGTGTGTGTGATGGTGCTGTGTGTGTGTGTGTTGGTGCTGTGTGTGTGTGTTGGTGCTGTGTGTGTGTGTGTTGGTGCTGTGTGTGTGTGATGGTGCTGTGTGTGTGTGTGTGATGGTGCTGTGTGTGTTGGTGCTGTGTGTGTGTGTGTGATGGTGCTGTGTGTGTGTGTTGGTGCTGTGTGTGTGTGTGTTGGTACTGTGTGTGTTGGTGCTGTGTGTGTGTGTTGGTGCTGTGTGTGTGTGTTGGTGCTGTGTGTGTGTGTTGGTGCTGTCTGTGTGTGTTGGTGCTGTGTGTGTGTGTGTTGGTGCTGTGTGTGTGTGTTGGTGCTGTGTGTGTGTGTGTGTTGGTGCTGTGTGTGTGTGTTGGTGCTGTGTGTGTGTGTGTGTTGGTGTTGTGTGTGTGTGTTGGTGCTGTGTGTGTGTGTGATGGTGCTGTGTGTGTGTGTTGGTGCTGTGTGTGTGTGTGATGGTGCTGTGTGTGTGTGTTGGTGCTGTGTGTGTGATGGTGCTGTGTGTGTGTGTTGGTGCTGTGTGTGTGTGTGATGGTGCTGTGTGTGTGTGTGTTGGTGCTGTGTGTGTGTGATGGTGCTGTGTGTGTGTGTTGGTGCTGTGTGTGTGTTGGTGCTGTGTGTGTGTGATGGTGCTGTGTGTGTGTTTTGGTGCTGTGTGTGTGTGTGTGTGTTGGTGCTGTGTGTGTGATGGTGCTGTGTGTGTGTGTGTGTTGGTGCTGTGTGTGTGTGTTGGTGCTGTGTGTGTGTGTGTGTTGGTACTGTGTGTGTGTGTTGGTGCTGTGTGTGTGTGTTGGTGCTGTGTGTGTGTGTGTGTTGGTGCTGTGTGTGTGTGATGGTGCTGTGTGTGTGTGTGATGGTGCTGTGTGTGTGTGTTGGTGCTGTGTGTGTGTGTTGGTGCTGTGTGTGTGTTGGTGCTGTGTGTGTGTGTGTTGGTGCTATGTGTGTGTGTGTGTGTTGGTGCTGTGTGTGTGATGGTGCTGTGTGTGTGTGTGTTAGTGCTGTGTGTGTGTTGGTGCTGTGTGTGTGTGTGTGTTGGTGCTGTGTGTGTGTGTGTTGGTGCTGTGTGTGTGTTGGTGCTGTGTGTGTGTGTGTTGGTGCTGTGTGTGTGTGATGGTGCTGTGTGTGTGTGTGTGATGGTGTTGTGTGTGTGTGTTGGTGCTGTGTGTGTGTGTGATGGCGCTGTGTGTGTGTGTTGGTGCTGTGTGTGTGTGTTGGTGCTGTGTGTGTTGGTGCTGTGTATGTGTGTTGGTGCTGTGTGTGTGTGTGTTGGTGCTGTGTGTGTGTGTTGGTGCTGTGTGTGTGTGTGTGTGTTGGTGCTGTGTGTGTGTGTGTGTTGGTGCTGTGTGTGTGTGTTGGTGCTGTGTGTGTGTGTGTGTTGGTGCTGTGTGTGTGTGTGTTGGTGCTGTGTGTGTGTGTGTGTTGGTGCTGTGTGTGTGTGTTGGTGCTGTGTGTGTGTGTGATGGTGCTGTGTGTGTGTGTTGGTGCTGTGTGTGTGTGTGATGGTGCTGTGTGTGTGTGTTGGTGCTGTGTGTGTGTGTGTGATGGTGCTGTGTCTGTGTGTTGGTGCTGTGTGTGTGTGTGATGGTGCTGTGTGTGTGTGTGTTGGTGCTGTGTGTGTGTGATGGTGCTGTGTGTGTGTGTGTTGGTGCTGTGTGTGTGTGTTGGTGCTGTGTGTGTGTGATGGTGCTGTGTGTGTATGTTGGTGCTGTGTGTGTGTGTGTGTTGGTGCTGTGTGTGTGTGATGGTGCTGTGTGTGTGTGTTGGTGCTGTGTGTGTGTGTGTGTTGGTGCTGTGTCTGTGTGTGTGTTGGTGTGTGTGTGTGTGTTGGTTCTGTGTGTGTGTGTGTTGGTGCTGTGTGTGTGTGTGTTAGTGCTGTGTGTGTGTGTTGGTGTGTGTGTGTGTGTTGGTTCTGTGTGTGTGTGTGATGGTGCTGTGTGTGTGTGTGTTAGTGCTGTGTGTGTGTGTTGGTGCTGTGTGTGTGTGTGTGTTGGTGCTGTGTGTGTGTGTTGGTGCTGTGTGTGTGTTGGTGCTGTGTGTGTGTGTGTTGGTGCTGTGTGTGTGATGGTGCTGTGTGTGTGTGTGTGATGGTGTTGTGTGTGTGTGTTGGTGCTGTGTGTGTGTGTGTGATGGCGCTGTGTGTGTGTGTTGGTGCTGTGTGTGTGTGTTGGTGCTGTGTGTGTTGGTGCTGTGTATGTGTGTTGGTGCTGTGTGTGTGTGTGTTGGTGCTGTGTGTGTGTGTTGGTGCTGTGTGTGTGTGTGTGTGTTGGTGCTGTGTGTGTGTGTGTGTTGGTGCTGTGTGTGTGTGTTGGTGCTGTGTGTGTGTGTGTGTTGGTGCTGTGTGTGTGTGTGTTGGTGCTGTGTGTGTGTGTGTGTTGGTGCTGTGTGTGTGTGTTGGTGCTGTGTGTGTGTGTGATGGTGCTGTGTGTGTGTGTTGGTGCTGTGTGTGTGTGTGATGGTGCTGTGTGTGTGTGTTGGTGCTGTGTGTGTGTGTGTGATGGTGCTGTGTCTGTGTGTTGGTGCTGTGTGTGTGTGATGGTGCTGTGTGTGTGTGTGTTGGTGCTGTGTGTGTGTGATGGTGCTGTGTGTGTGTGTGTTGGTGCTGTGTGTGTGTGTTGGTGCTGTGTGTGTGTGATGTTGCTGTGTGTGTATGTTGGTGCTGTGTGTGTGTGTGTGTTGGTGCTGTGTGTGTGTGATGGTGCTGTGTGTGTGTGTTGGTGCTGTGTGTGTGTGTGTGTGTTGGTGCTGTGTCTGTGTGTGTGTTGGTGTGTGTGTGTGTGTTGGTTCTGTGTGTGTGTGTGTTGGTGCTGTGTGTGTGTGTGTGTTGGTGCTGTGTGTGTGTGTGTGATGGTGCTGTGTGTGTGTTGGTGCTGTGTGTGTGTGTTGGTGCTGTGTGTGTGTGATGGTGCTGTGTGTGTGTGTGTGATGGTGTTGTGTGTGTGTGTTGGTGCTGTGTGTGTGTGTGTGATGGCGCTGTGTGTGTGTGTTGGTGCTGTGTGTGTGTGTTGGTGCTGTGTGTGTTGGTGCTGTGTATGTGTGTTGGTGCTGTGTGTGTGTGTGTTGGTGCTGTGTGTGTGTGTTGGTGCTGTGTGTGTGTGTGTGTGTTGGTGCTGTGTGTGTGTGTGTGTTGGTGCTGTGTGTGTGTGTTGGTGCTGTGTGTGTGTGTGTGTTGGTGCTGTGTGTGTGTGTGTTGGTGCTGTGTGTGTGTGTGTGTTGGTGCTGTGTGTGTGTGTTGGTGCTGTGTGTGTGTGTGATGGTGCTGTGTGTGTGTGTTGGTGCTGTGTGTGTGTGTGATGGTGCTGTGTGTGTGTGTTGGTGCTGTGTGTGTGTGTGTGATGGTGCTGTGTCTGTGTGTTGGTGCTGTGTGTGTGTGTGATGGTGCTGTGTGTGTGTGTGTTGGTGCTGTGTGTGTGTGATGGTGCTGTGTGTGTGTGTGTTGGTGCTGTGTGTGTGTGTTGGTGCTGTGTGTGTGTGATGGTGCTGTGTGTGTATGTTGGTGCTGTGTGTGTGTGTGTGTGTTGGTGCTGTGTGTGTGTAATGGTGCTGTGTGTGTGTGTTGGTGCTGTGTGTGTGTGTGTGTTGGTGCTGTGTCTGTGTGTGTGTTGGTGTGTGTGTGTGTGTTGGTTCTGTGTGTGTGTGTGTTGGTGCTGTGTGTGTGTGTGTTAGTGCTGTGTGTGTGTGTTGGTGTGTGTGTGTGTGTTGGTTCTGTGTGTGTGTGTGATGGTGCTGTGTGTGTGTGTGTTAGTGCTGTGTGTGTGTGTTGGTGCTGTGTGTGTGTGTGTGTTGGTGCTGTGTGTGTGTGTTGGTGCTGTGTGTGTGTTGGTGCTGTGTGTGTGTGTTGGTGCTGTGTGTGTGTGATGGTGCTGTGTGTGTGTGTGTGATGGTGTTGTGTGTGTGTGTTGGTGCTGTGTGTGTGTGTGTGATGGCGCTGTGTGTGTGTGTTGGTGCTGTGTGTGTGTGTTGGTGCTGTGTGTGTTGGTGCTGTGTATGTGTGTTGGTGCTGTGTGTGTGTGTGTTGGTGCTGTGTGTGTGTGTTGGTGCTGTGTGTGTGTGTGTGTGTTGGTGCTGTGTGTGTGTGTGTGTTGGTGCTGTGTGTGTGTGTTGGTGCTGTGTGTGTGTGTGTTGGTGCTGTGTGTGTGTGTGTTGGTGCTGTGTGTGTGTGTGTTGGTGCTGTGTGTGTGTGTTGGTGCTGTGTGTGTGTGTGATGGTGCTGTGTGTGTTTGTTGGTGCTGTGTGTGTGTGTGATGGTGCTGTGTGTGTGTGTTGGTGCTGTGTGTGTGTGTGTGATGGTGCTGTGTCTGTGTGTTGGTGCTGTGTGTGTGTGTGATGGTGCTGTGTGTGTGTGTGTTGGTGCTGTGTGTGTGTGATGGTGCTGTGTGTGTGTGTGTTGGTGCTGTGTGTGTGTGTTGGTGCTGTGTGTGTGTGATGGTGCTGTGTGTGTATGTTGGTGCTGTGTGTGTGTGTGTGTTGGTGCTGTGTGTGTGTGATGGTGCTGTGTGTGTGTGTTGGTGCTGTGTGTGTGTGTGTGTTGGTGCTGTGTCTGTGTGTGTGTTGGTGTGTGTGTGTGTGTTGGTTCTGTGTGTGTGTGTGTTGGTGCTGTGTGTGTGTGTGTGTTGGTGCTGTGTGTGTGTGTGTGATGGTGCTGTGTGTGTGTTGGTGCTGTGTGTGTGTGTTGGTGCTGTGTGTGTGTGTGTTGGTGCTGTGTGTGTTGGTGCTGTGTGTGTGTGTGTGTTGGTGCTGTGTGTGTGTGTGTGTTGGTGCTGTGTGTGTGTGTGTTGGTGGTGTGTGTGTGTGTGTTGGTGCTGTGTGTGTGTGTGTTGGTGCTGTGTGTGTGTGATGGTGCTGTGTGTGTGTGTGTGATGGTGCTGTGTGTGGGTGGTGCTGTGTGTGTGTGTGTTGGTGCTGTGTGTGTGTGTGTTGGTGCTGTGTGTGTGTGTTGGTGCTGTGTGTGTGTGATGGTGCTGTGTGTGTGTGATGGTGCTGTGTGTGTGTGTGAGATGGTGCTGTGTGTGTGTGTGATGATGCTGTGTGTGTGTGTGTGTGATGGTGCTGTGTGTGATGGTGCTGTGTGTGTGTGTGTTTGTGCTGTGTGTGTGTGTGTGTGTTGGTGCTGTGTGTGTGTGTTGGTGCTGTGTGTGTGTGTGTTGGTGCTGTGTGTGTGTGTGTGTTGGTGCTGTGTGTGTGTGTGATGGTGCTGTGTGTGTGATGGTGCTGTGTGTGTGTGTGATGGTGCTGTGTGTGTGTGTGTGTTGGTGCTGTGTGTGTGTGATGGTGCTGTGTGTGTGTGTGTGATGGTGCTGTGTGTGTGTGTGTTGGTGCTGTGTGTGTGTGTGTGATGGTGCTGTGTGTGTGTGTGTTGGTGCTGTGTGTGTGTGTGTGATGGTGCTGTGTGTGTGTGTGTGATGGTGCTGTGTGTGTGTTGGTGCTGTGTGTGTGTGTGTTGGTGCTGTGTGTGTGTGTGTGTTGGTGCTGTGTGTGTGTGATGGTGCTGTGTGTGTGTGTGTGATGGTGCTGTGTGTGTGTGTGTTGGTGCTGTGTGTGTGTGTGTTGGTGCTGTGTGTGTGTGTGTGATGGTGCTGTGTGTGTGTGTGTGTGATGGTGCTGTGTGTGTGTTGGTGCTGTGTGTGTGTGTTGGTGCTGTGTGTGTGTGTGTTGGTGCTGTGTGTGTGTGATGGTGCTGTGTGTGTGTGTGTGTGTGATGGTGCTGTGTGTGTGTGTTGGTGCTGTGTGTGTGTGTGTTGGTGCTATGTGTGTGTGTGTGTGTTGGTGCTGTGTGTGTGATGGTGCTGTGTGTGTGTGTGTTAGTGCTGTGTGTGTGTTGGTGCTGTGTGTGTGTGTGTGTTGGTGCTGTGTGTGTGTGTGTTGGTGCTGTGTGTGTGTGATGGTGCTGTGTGTGTGTGTGTGTGTTGGTGCTGTGTGTGTGTTGGTGCTGTGTGTGTGTGTGTTGGTGCTATGTGTGTGTGTGTGTGTTGGTGCTGTGTGTGTGATGGTGCTGTGTGTGTGTGTGTTAGTGCTGTGTGTGTGTTGGTGCTGTGTGTGTGTGTGTTGGTGCTGTGTGTGTGTGTGTTGGTGCTGTGTGTGTGTTGGTGCTGTGTGTGTGTGTGTTGGTGCTGTGTGTGTGTGATGGTGCTGTGTGTGTGTGTGTGATGGTGTTGTGTGTGTGTGTTGGTGCTGTGTGTGTGTGTGTGATGGCGCTGTGTGTGTGTGTTGGTGCTGTGTGTGTGTGTTGGTGCTGTGTGTGTTGGTGCTGTGTATGTGTGTTGGTGCTGTGTGTGTGTGTGTTGGTGCTGTGTGTGTGTGTTGGTGCTGTGTGTGTGTGTGTGTGTTGGTGCTGTGTGTGTGTGTGTGTTGGTGCTGTGTGTGTGTGTTGGTGCTGTGTGTGTGTGTGTGTTGGTGCTGTGTGTGTGTGTGTTGGTGCTGTGTGTGTGTGTGTGTTGGTGCTGTGTGTGTGTGTTGGTGCTGTGTGTGTGTGTGATGGTGCTGTGTGTGTGTGTTGGTGCTGTGTGTGTGTGTGATGGTGCTGTGTGTGTGTGTTGGTGCTGTGTGTGTGTGTGTGATGGTGCTGTGTCTGTGTGTTGGTGCTGTGTGTGTGTGTGATGGTGCTGTGTGTGTGTGTGTTGGTGCTGTGTGTGTGTGATGGTGCTGTGTGTGTGTGTGTTGGTGCTGTGTGTGTGTGTTGGTGCTGTGTGTGTGTGATGGTGCTGTGTGTGTATGTTGGTGCTGTGTGTGTGTGTTGGTGCTGTGTGTGTGTGATGGTGCTGTGTGTGTGTGTTGGTGCTGTGTGTGTGTGTGTGTTGGTGCTGTGTCTGTGTGTGTGTTGGTGTGTGTGTGTGTGTTGGTTCTGTGTGTGTGTGTGTTGGTGCTGTGTGTGTGTGTGTTAGTGCTGTGTGTGTGTGTTGGTGTGTGTGTGTGTGTTGGTTCTGTGTGTGTGTGTGATGGTGCTGTGTGTGTGTGTGTTAGTGCTGTGTGTGTGTGTTGGTGCTGTGTGTGTGTGTGTGTTGGTGCTGTGTGTGTGTGTTGGTGCTGTGTGTGTGTTGGTGCTGTGTGTGTGTGTGTTGGTGCTGTGTGTGTGTGATGGTGCTGTGTGTGTGTGTGTGATGGTGTTGTGTGTGTGTGTTGGTGCTGTGTGTGTGTGTGTGATGGCGCTGTGTGTGTGTGTTGGTGCTGTGTGTGTGTGTTGGTGCTGTGTGTGTTGGTGCTGTGTATGTGTGTTGGTGCTGTGTGTGTGTGTGTTGGTGCTGTGTGTGTGTGTTGGTGCTGTGTGTGTGTGTGTGTGTTGGTGCTGTGTGTGTGTGTGTGTTGGTGCTGTGTGTGTGTGTTGGTGCTGTGTGTGTGTGTGTGTTGGTGCTGTGTGTGTGTGTGTTGGTGCTGTGTGTGTGTGTGTGTTGGTGCTGTGTGTGTGTGTTGGTGCTGTGTGTGTGTGTGATGGTGCTGTGTGTGTGTGTTGGTGCTGTGTGTGTGTGTGATGGTGCTGTGTGTGTGTGTTGGTGCTGTGTGTGTGTGTGTGATGGTGCTGTGTCTGTGTGTTGGTGCTGTGTGTGTGTGTGATGGTGCTGTGTGTGTGTGTGTTGGTGCTGTGTGTGTGTGTGATGGTGCTGTGTGTGTGTGTGTTGGTGCTGTGTGTGTGTGTTGGTGCTGTGTGTGTGTGATGGTGCTGTGTGTGTATGTTGGTGCTGTGTGTGTGTGTGTGTTGGTGCTGTGTGTGTGTGATGGTGCTGTGTGTGTGTGTTGGTGCCATGTGTGTGTGTGTGTTGGTGCTGTGTCTGTGTGTGTGTTGGTGTGTGTGTGTGTGTTGGTTCTGTGTGTGTGTGTGTGTTGGTGCTGTGTGTGTGTGTGTGTTGGTGCTGTGTGTGTGTGTGTGATGGTGCTGTGTGTGTGTTGGTGCTGTGTGTGTGTGTTGGTGCTGTGTGTGTGTGTGTTGGTGCTGTGTGTGTGTGTTGGTGCTGTGTGTGTGTGTGTGTTGGTGCTGTGTGTGTGTGTGTGTTGGTGCTGTGTGTGTGTGTGTTGGTGGTGTGTGTGTGTGTGTTGGTGCTGTGTGTGTGTGTGTTGGTGCTGTGTGTGTGTGATGGTGCTGTGTGTGTGTGTGTGATGGTGCTGTGTATGGGTGGTGCTGTGTGTGTGTGTGTTGGTGCTGTGTGTGTGTGTGTGTTGGTGCTGTGTGTGTGTGTTGGTGCTGTGTGTGTGTGATGGTGCTGTGTGTGTGTGATGGTGTTGTGTGTGTGTGTGAGATGGTGCTGTGTGTGTGTGTGATGATGCTGTGTGTGTGTGTGTGTGATGGTGCTGTGTGTGATGGTGCTGTGTGTGTGTGTGTTTGTGCTGTGTGTGTGTGTGTGTTGGTGCTGTGTGTGTGTGTGTGTTGGTGCTGTGTGTGTGTGTGTTGGTGCTGTGTGTGTGTGTGTGTGATGGTGCTGTGTGTGTGTTGGTGCTGTGTGTGTGTGTTGGTGCTGTGTGTGTGTGTGTTGGTGCTGTGTGTGTGTGATGGTGCTGTGTGTGTGTGTGTGTGATGGTGCTGTGTGTGTGTGTTGGTGCTGTGTGTGTGTGTGTTGGTGCTGTGTGTGTGTGTGTGTTGGTGCTGTGTGTGTGTGATGGTGCTGGTGTGTGTGTGTGTGATGGTGCTGTGTGTGTGTGTGTTGGTGCTGTGTGTGTGTGTGTTGGTGCTGTGTGTGTGTGTGATGGTGCTGTGTGTGTGTGTGTGATGGTGCTGTGTGTGTGTTGGTGCTGTGTGTGTGTGTTGGTGCTGTGTGTGTGTGTGTTGGTGCTGTGTGTGTGTGATGGTGCTGTGTGTGTGTGTGTGATGGTGCTGTGTGTGTGTGTGTTGGTGCTGTGTGTGTGTGTGGATGGTGCTGTTTGTGTGTGTTGGTGCTGTGTGTGTGTTGGTGCTGTGTTTGTTGGTGCTGTGTGTGTGTGTTGGTGCTGTGTGTGTGTGTGTTTTGGTGCTGTGTGTGTGTGTTGGTGCTGTGTGTGTGTGTGTGTTGGTGCTGTGTGTGTGTGTGTGTTGGTGCTGTGTGAGTGTTTTGGTGCTGTGTGTGTGTGTGTGTTGGTGCTGTGTGTGTGTGTGTGTTGGTGCTGTGTGTGTGTGTTGGTGCTGTGTGTGTGTGTGATGGTGCTGTGTGTGTGTGTTGGTGCTGTGTGTGTGTGTGTGATGGTGCTGTGTGTGTGTCTTGGTGCTGTGTGTGTGTGTGTGATGGTGCTGTGTGTGTGTGATGGTGCTGTGTGTGTGTGTTGGTGCTGTGTGTGTGTGTGTGTGATGGTGCTGTGTGTGTGTGTGTTGGTGCTGTGTGTGTGTGTTGGTACTGTGTGTGTGTGTGTTGGTGCTGTGTCTGTGTGTGTGTTGGTGTGTGTGTGTGTTGGTTCTGTGTGTGTGTGTGTTGGTGCTGTGTGTGTGTGTGTGTTGGTGCTGTGTGTGTGTGTGATGGTGCTGTGTGTGTGTTGGTGCTGTGTGTGTGTGTTGGTGCTGTGTGTGTGTGTGTTGGTGCTGTGTGTGTGTGTTGGTGCTGTGTGTGTGTGTGTGTGTGTTGGTGCTGTGTGTGTGATGGTGCTGTGTGTGTGTTGGTGCTGTGTGTGTGTGTGTTGGTGGTGTGTGTGTGTGTGTTGGTGCTGTGTGTGTGTGTTGGTGCTGTGTGTGTGTGATGGTGCTGTGTGTGTGTGTGATGGTGCTGTGTGTGGGTGGTGCTGTGTGTGTGTGTTGGTGCTGTGTGTGTGTGTGTTGGTGCTGTGTGTGTGTGTGTGTTGGTGCTGTGTGTGTGTGATGGTGCTGTGTGTGTGTGATGGTGCTGTGTGTGTGTGTGAGATGGTGCTGTGTGTGTGTGTGATGATGCTGTGTGTGTGTGTGTGTGATGGTGCTGTGTGTGATGGTGCTGTGTGTGTGTGTGTTTGTGCTGTGTGTGTGTGTGTTGGTGCTGTGTGTGTGTGTGTTGGTGCTGTGTGTGTGTGTGTGTTGGTGCTGTGTGTGTGTGTGTTGGTGCTGTGTGTGTGTGTTGGTGCTGTGTGTGTGTGTGATGGTGCTGTGTGTGTGATGGTGCTGTGTGTGTGTGTGTGATGGTGCTGTGTGTGTGTGTGTTGGTGCTGTGTGTGTGTGATGGTGCTGTGTGTGTGTGTGTTGGTGCTGTGTGTGTGTGTGTGTGATGGTGCTGTGTGTGTGTGTGTTGGTGCTGTGTGTGTGTGTGTGATGGTGCTGTGTGTGTGTGTGTGATGGTGCTGTGTGTGTGTTGGTGCTGTGTGTGTGTGTGTTGGTGCTGTGTGTGTGTGTGTTGGTGCTGTGTGTGTGTGATGGTGCTGTGTGTGTGTGTGTGATGGTGCTGTGTGTGTGTGTGTTGGTGCTGTGTGTGTGTGTGTTGGTGCTGTGTGTGTGTGATGGTGCTGTGTGTGTGTGTGTGATGGTGCTGTGTGTGTGTGTGTGTTGGTGCTGTGTGTGTGTGTTGGTGCTGTGTGTGTGTGTGTTGGTGCTGTGTGTGTGTGATGGTGCTGTGTGTGTGTGTGTGATGGTGCTGTGTGTGTGTGTTGGTGCTGTGTGTGTGTGTGATGGTGCTGTTTGTGTGTGTTGGTGCTGTGTGTGTGTTGGTGCTGTGTGTGTTGGTGCTGTGTGTGTGTGTTGGTGCTGTGTGTGTGTGTGTGTTTTGGTGCTGTGTTTGTGTGTTGGTGCTGTGTGTGTGTGTTGGTGCTGTGTGTGTGTGTGTGTTGGTGCTGTGTGAGTGTTTTGGTGCTGTGTGTGTGTGTGTGTGTTGGTGCTGTGTGTGTGTGTGTGTTGGTGCTGTGTGTGTGTGTTGGTGCTGTGTGTGTGTGTGATGGTGCTGTGTGTGTGTGTTGGTGCTGTGTGTGTGTGTGTGTGATGGTGCTGTGTGTGTGTCTTGGTGCTGTGTGTGTGTGTGTGATGGTGCTGTGTGTGTGTGATGGTGCTGTGTGTATGTGTTGGTGCTGTGTGTGTGTGTGTGTGATGGTGCTGTGTGTGTGTGTGTTGGTGCTGTGTGTGTGTGATGGTGCTGTGTGTGTGTGTGTGTTGGTGCTGTGTGTGTGTGTGTGGTGCTGTGTGTGTTGGTGCTGTGTGGGTGTGTGTTGGTGCTGTGTGTGTGTGTGTTGGTGCTGTGTGTGTGTTGGTGCTGTGTGTGTGTGTGTTGGTGCTGTGTGTGTGTGTTGGTGCTGTGTGTGTGTGTGTTGGTGCTGTGTGTGTGTGTTGGTGCTGTGTGTGTGTGTTGGTGCTGTGTGTGTGTGTGTTGGTGCTGTGTGTGTTGGTGCTGTGTGTGTGTGTGTTGGTGCTGTGTGTGTGTGGTGATGTGTGTGTGTGTGTTATTGCTGTGTGTGTGTGTGTTGGTGCTGTGTGTGTGTGTTGGTGCTGTGTGTGTGTGTGTTGGTGCTGTGTGTGTGTGTGTTGGTGCTGTGTGTGTGTGTGTGTTGGTGCTGTGTGTGTGTGGTGGTGCTGTGTGTGTGTGTGTGTTGGTGCTGTGTGTGTGTGTGTTGGTGCTGTGTGTGTGTGTTGGTGCTGTGTGTGGGTGTGTGTGGTGCTGTGTGTGTGTGTGTGTTGGTGCTGTGTGTGTGTGTTGGTGCTGTGTGTGTGTGTGTTGGTGCTGTGTGTGTGTGTTTTGGTGCTGTGTGTGTGTGGTGGTGCTGTGTGTGTGTGTGTTGGTGCTGTGTGTGTGTGTGTTGGTGCTGTGTGTGTGTGTGTTGGTGCTGTGTGTGTGTGTTGGTGCTGTGTGTGTGTGTGTTGGTGCTGTGTGTGTGTGTTGGTGCTGTGTGTGTGTGTGTTGGTGCTGTGTGTGTGTGTTGGTGCTGTGTGTGTGTGTTGGTGCTGTGTGTGTGTGTTGGTGCTGTGTGTGTGTGTGTGTTGGTGCTGTGTGTGTGTGTGATGGTGCTGTGTATGTGTGTGTTGGTGCGTGTGTGTGTGTGTGTTGGTGCTGTGTGTGTGTGTTGGTGCTGTGTGTGTGTGTGTGTTGGTGCTGTGTGTGTGTGTGTTGGTGCTGTGTGTGTGTGTGTTGGTGCTGTGTGTGTGTGTGTGTTGGTGCTGTGTGTGTGTGTTGGTGCTGTGTGTTGGTGCTGTGTGTGTGTGTGTTGGTGCTGTGTGTGTTGGTGCTGTGTGTGTGTTGGTGCTGTGTGTGTGTGTGTTGGTGCTGTGTGTGTGTGTTGGTGCTGTGTGTGTGTGTGTTGGTGCTGTGTGTGTGTGTTGGTGCTGTGTGTGTGTGTGTTGGTGCTGTGTGTGTGTGTGTGTTGGTGCTGTGTGTGTGTGTTGGTACTGTGTGTGTGTGTGTGTTGGTGCTGTGTGTGTGTGTGTTGATGCTGTGTGTGTGTGTTGGTGCTGTGTGTGTGTGTTGGTGCTGTGTGTGTGTGTGTTGGTGCTGTGTGTGTGTGTTGGTGCTGTGTGTGTGTTGGTGCTGTGTGTGTGTGTGTTGGTGCTGTGTGTGTGTGATGGTGCTGTGTGTGTGTGTGTTGGTGCTGTGTGTGTGTGTGTGTGGTGCTGTGTGTGTTGGTGCTGTGTGTGTGTGTGTTGGTGCTGTGTGTGTGTGTGTTGGTGCTGTGTGTGTGTGTTGGTGCTGTGTGTGTGTGTGTGTGTTGGTGCTGTGTGTGTGTGTTGGTGCTGTGTGTGTGTGTTGGTGCTGTGTGTGTGTGTGTTGGTGCTGTGTGTGTGTTGGTGCTGTGTGTGTGTGTGTTGGTGCTGTGTGTGTTGGTGCTGTGTGTGTGTGTGTTGGTGCTGTGTGTGTGTGTGGTGATGTGTGTGTGTGTGTTGGTGCTGTGTGTGTGTGTGTTGGTGCTGTGTGTGTGTGTTGGTGCTGTGTGTGTGTTGGTGCTGTGTGTGTGTGTGTTGGTGCTGTGTGTGTGTGTGTGTTGGTGCTGTGTGTGTGTGATGGTGCTGTGTATGTGTGTGTTGGTGCTGTGTGTGTGTGTGTTGGTGCCGTGTGTGTGTGTGTGTTGGTGCTGTGTGTGTGTGTGTGTTGGTGCTGTGTGTGTGTGTGTTGGTGCTGTGTGTGTGTGTGTTGGTGCTGTGTGTGTGTCTTGGTGCTGTGTGTGTGTGTGTTGGTACTGTGTGTGTGTGTGTTGGTGCTGTGTGTGTGTGTGTTGATGCTGTGTGTGTGTGTTGGTGCTGTGTGTGTGTGTCGGTGCTGTGTGTGTGTGTGTTGGTGCTGTGTGTGTGTGTTGGTGCTGTGTGTGTGTGTTGGTGCTGTGTGTGTGTGTGTTGGTGCTGTGTGTGTGTGATGGTGCTGTGTGTGTGTGTGTGTTGGTGCTGTGTGTGTGTGTGTGGTGCTGTGTGTGTTGGTGCTGTGTGTGTGTGTGTTGGTGCTGTGTGTGTGTGTGTTGGTGCTGTGTGTGTGTGTTGGTGCTGTGTGTGTGTGTGTGTGGTGCTGTGTGTGTTGGTGCTGTGTGTGTGTGTGTTGGTGCTGTGTGTGTGTGTGTTGGTGCTGTGTGTGTGTGTTGGTGCTGTGTGTGTGTGTGTTGGTGCTGTGTGTGTGTGTTGGTGCTGTGTGTGTGTGTGTTGGTGCTGTGTGTGTGTGTGTTGGTGCTGTGTGTGTTGGTGCTGTGTGTGTGTGTGTTGGTGCTGTGTGTGTGTGTGGTGATGTGTGTTTGTGTGTTGGTGCTGTGTGTGTGTGTGTTGGTGCTGTGTGTGTGTGTTGGTGCTGTGTGTGTGTTGGTGCTGTATGTGTGTGTGTTGGTGCTGTGTGTGTGTGTGTGTTGGTGCTGTGTGTGTGTGGTGGTGCTGTGTGTGTGTGTGTTGGTGCTGTGTGTGTGTGTGTTGGTGCTGTGTGTGTGTGTTGGTGCTGTGTGTGGGTGTGTGTGGTGCTGTGTGTGTGTTTGTTGGTGCTGTGTGTGTGTGTTGGTGCTGTGTTTGTGTGTGTTGGTGCTGTGTGTGTGTGTTTTGGTGCTGTGTGTGTGTGGTGGTGCTATGTGTGTGTGTGTGTTGGTGCTGTGTGTGTGTGTGTTGGTGCTGTGTGTGTGTGTGTTGGTGCTGTGTGTGTGTGTGTTGGTGCTGTGTGTGTGTGTGTTGGTGCTGTGTGTGTGTGTGTTGGTGCTGTGTGTGTGTGTGTTGGTGCTGTGTGTGTGTGTGTTGGTGCTGTGTGTGTGTGTGTGTTGGTGCTGTGTGTATATGTTGGTGCTGTGTGTGTGTGTGTGTTGGTGCTGTGTGTGTGTGTGATGGTGCTGTGTGTGTGTGTGTTGGTGCTGTGTGTGTGTGTGTTGGTGCTGTGTGTGTGTGTGTTGGTGCTGTGTGTGTGTGTTGGTGCTGTGTGTGTGTGTGTTGGTGCTGTGTGTGTGTGTGTGTTGGTGCTGTGTGTGTGTGTGTTGGTGCTGTGTGTTGGTGCTGTGTGTGTGTGTGTTGGTGCTGTGTGTGTGTTGGTGCTGTGTGTGTGTGTTGGTGCTGTGTGTGTGTGTGTTGGTGCTGTGTGTGTGTGTTGGTGCTGTGTGTGTGTTGGTGCTGTGTGTGTGATGGTGCTGTGTGTGTGTGTGTGTTGGTGCTGTGTGTGTGTGTGTTGGTGGTGTGTGTGTGTTGGTGCTGTGTGTGTGTGTGTTGGTGCTGTGTGTGTGTGATGGTGCTGTGTGTGTGTGTGTGATGGTGCTGTGTGTGGGTGGTGCTGTGTGTGTGTGTGTTGGTGCTGTGTGTGTGTGTGTTGGTGCTGTGTGTGTGTGTGTTGGTGCTGTGTGTGTGTGTGATGATGCTGTGTGTGTGTGATGGTGCTGTGTGTGTGTGTGAGATGGTGCTGTGTGTGTGTGTGATGATGCTGTGTGTGTGTGTGTGATGGTGCTGTGTGTGATGGTGCTGTGTGTGTGTGTGTTTATGCTGTGTGTGTGTGTGTTGGTGCTGTGTGTGTGTGTGTTGGTGCTGTGTGTGTGTGTGTGTTGGTGCTGTGTGTGTGTGTTGGTGCTGTGTGTGTGTGTGATGGTGCTGTGTGTGTGTGTTGGTGCTGTGTGTGTGTGTGTGTGATGGTGCTGTGTGTGTGTCTTGGTGCTGTGTGTGTGTGTGTGATGGTGCTGTGTGTGTGTGATGGTGCTGTGTGTATGTGTTGGTGCTGTGTGTGTGTGTGTGTGATGGTGCTGTGTGTGTGTGTGTTGGTGCTGTGTGTGTGTGATGGTGCTGTGTGTGTGTGTTGGTGCTGTGTGTGTGTGTGTGGTGCTGTGTGTGTTGGTGCTGTGTGGGTGTGTGTTGGTGCTGTGTGTGTGTGTGTTGGTGCTGTGTGTGTGTTGGTGCTGTGTGTGTGTGTGTTGGTGCTGTGTGTGTGTGTTGGTGCTGTGTGTGTGTGTGTTGGTGCTGTGTGTGTGTGTTGGTGCTGTGTGTGTGTGTTGGTGCTGTGTGTGTGTGTGTTGGTGCTGTGTGTGTTGGTGCTGTGTGTGTGTGTGTTGGTGCTGTGTGTGTGTGGTGATGTGTGTGTGTGTGTTATTGCTGTGTGTGTGTGTGTTGGTGCTGTGTGTGTGTGTTGGTGCTGTGTGTGTGTGTGTTGGTGCTGTGTGTGTGTGTGTTGGTGCTGTGTGTGTGTGTGTGTTGGTGCTGTGTGTGTGTGGTGGTGCTGTGTGTGTGTGTGTGTTGGTGCTGTGTGTGTGTGTGTTGGTGCTGTGTGTGTGTGTTGGTGCTGTGTGTGGGTGTGTGTGGTGCTGTGTGTGTGTGTGTGTTGGTGCTGTGTGTGTGTGTTGGTGCTGTGTGTGTGTGTGTTGGTGCTGTGTGTGTGTGTTTTGGTGCTGTGTGTGTGTGGTGGTGCTGTGTGTGTGTGTGTTGGTGCTGTGTGTGTGTGTGTTGGTGCTGTGTGTGTGTGTGTTGGTGCTGTGTGTGTGTGTTGGTGCTGTGTGTGTGTGTGTTGGTGCTGTGTGTGTGTGTTGGTGCTGTGTGTGTGTGTGTTGGTGCTGTGTGTGTGTGTTGGTGCTGTGTGTGTGTGTTGGTGCTGTGTGTGTGTGTTGGTGCTGTGTGTGTGTGTGTGTTGGTGCTGTGTGTGTGTGTGATGGTGCTGTGTATGTGTGTGTTGGTGCTGTGTGTGTGTGTGTTGGTGCTGTGTGTGTGTGTTGGTGCTGTGTGTGTGTGTGTGTTGGTGCTGTGTGTGTGTGTGTTGGTGCTGTGTGTGTGTGTGTTGGTGCTGTGTGTGTGTGTGTGTTGGTGCTGTGTGTGTGTGTTGGTGCTGTGTGTTGGTGCTGTGTGTGTGTGTGTTGGTGCTGTGTGTGTTGGTGCTGTGTGTGTGTTGGTGCTGTGTGTGTGTGTGTTGGTGCTGTGTGTGTGTGTTGGTGCTGTGTGTGTGTGTGTTGGTGCTGTGTGTGTGTGTTGGTGCTGTGTGTGTGTGTGTTGGTGCTGTGTGTGTGTGTGTGTTGGTGCTGTGTGTGTGTGTTGGTACTGTGTGTGTGTGTGTGTTGGTGCTGTGTGTGTGTGTGTTGATGCTGTGTGTGTGTGTTGGTGCTGTGTGTGTGTGTTGGTGCTGTGTGTGTGTGTGTTGGTGCTGTGTGTGTGTGTTGGTGCTGTGTGTGTGTTGGTGCTGTGTGTGTGTGTGTTGGTGCTGTGTGTGTGTGATGGTGCTGTGTGTGTGTGTGTTGGTGCTGTGTGTGTGTGTGTGTGGTGCTGTGTGTGTTGGTGCTGTGTGTGTGTGTGTTGGTGCTGTGTGTGTGTGTGTTGGTGCTGTGTGTGTGTGTTGGTGCTGTGTGTGTGTGTGTGTGTTGGTGCTGTGTGTGTGTGTTGGTGCTGTGTGTGTGTGTTGGTGCTGTGTGTGTGTGTGTTGGTGCTGTGTGTGTGTTGGTGCTGTGTGTGTGTGTGTTGGTGCTGTGTGTGTTGGTGCTGTGTGTGTGTGTGTTGGTGCTGTGTGTGTGTGTGGTGATGTGTGTGTGTGTGTTGGTGCTGTGTGTGTGTGTGTTGGTGCTGTGTGTGTGTGTTGGTGCTGTGTGTGTGTTGGTGCTGTGTGTGTGTGTGTTGGTGCTGTGTGTGTGTGTGTGTTGGTGCTGTGTGTGTGTGATGGTGCTGTGTATGTGTGTGTTGGTGCTGTGTGTGTGTGTGTTGGTGCCGTGTGTGTGTGTGTGTTGGTGCTGTGTGTGTGTGTGTGTTGGTGCTGTGTGTGTGTGTGTTGGTGCTGTGTGTGTGTGTGTTGGTGCTGTGTGTGTGTCTTGGTGCTGTGTGCGTGTGTGTTGGTACTGTGTGTGTGTGTGTTGGTGCTGTGTGTGTGTGTGTTGATGCTGTGTGTGTGTGTTGGTGCTGTGTGTGTGTGTCGGTGCTGTGTGTGTGTGTGTTGGTGCTGTGTGTGTGTGTTGGTGCTGTGTGTGTGTGTTGGTGCTGTGTGTGTGTGTGTTGGTGCTGTGTGTGTGTGATGGTCCTGTGTGTGTGTGTGTGTTGGTGCTGTGTGTGTGTGTGTGGTGCTGTGTGTGTTGGTGCTGTGTGTGTGTGTGTTGGTGCTGTGTGTGTGTGTGTTGGTGCTGTGTGTGTGTGTTGGTGCTGTGTGTGTGTGTGTGTGGTGCTGTGTGTGTTGGTGCTGTGTGTGTGTGTGTTGGTGCTGTGTGTGTGTGTGTTGGTGCTGTGTGTGTGTGTTGGTGCTGTGTGTGTGTGTGTTGGTGCTGTGTGTGTGTGTTGGTGCTGTGTGTGTGTGTGTTGGTGCTGTGTGTGTGTGTGTTGGTGCTGTGTGTGTTGGTGCTGTGTGTGTGTGTGTTGGTGCTGTGTGTGTGTGTGGTGATGTGTGTTTGTGTGTTGGTGCTGTGTGTGTGTGTGTTGGTGCTGTGTGTGTGTGTTGGTGCTGTGTGTGTGTTGGTGCTGTATGTGTGTGTGTTGGTGCTGTGTGTGTGTGTGTGTTGGTGCTGTGTGTGTGTGGTGGTGCTGTGTGTGTGTGTGTTGGTGCTGTGTGTGTGTGTGTTGGTGCTGTGTGTGTGTGTTGGTGCTGTGTGTGGGTGTGTGTGGTGCTGTGTGTGTGTTTGTTGGTGCTGTGTGTGTGTGTTGGTGCTGTGTTTGTGTGTGTTGGTGCTGTGTGTGTGTGTTTTGGTGCTGTGTGTGTGTGGTGGTGCTATGTGTGTGTGTGTGTTGGTGCTGTGTGTGTGTGTGTTGGTGCTGTGTGTGTGTGTGTTGGTGCTGTGTGTGTGTGTGTTGGTGCTGTGTGTGTGTGTTGGTGCTGTGTGTGTGTGTGTTGGTGCTGTGTGTGTGTGTGTTGGTGCTGTGTGTGTGTGTGTTGGTGCTGTGTGTGTGTGTGTGTTGGTGCTGTGTGTATATGTTGGTGCTGTGTGTGTGTGTGTGTTGGTGCTGTGTGTGTGTGTGATGGTGCTGTGTGTGTGTGTGTTGGTGCTGTGTGTGTGTGTGTTGGTGCTGTGTGTGTGTGTGTTGGTGCTGTGTGTGTGTGTTGGTGCTGTGTGTGTGTGTGTTGGTGCTGTGTGTGTGTGTGTGTTGGTGCTGTGTGTGTGTGTGTTGGTGCTGTGTGTTGGTGCTGTGTGTGTGTGTGTTGGTGCTGTGTGTGTGTTGGTGCTGTGTGTGTGTGTTGGTGCTGTGTGTGTGTGTGTTGGTGCTGTGTGTGTGTGTTGGTGCTGTGTGTGTGTTGGTGCTGTGTGTGTGATGGTGCTGTGTGTGTGTGTGTGTTGGTGCTGTGTGTGTGTGTGTTGGTGGTGTGTGTGTGTTGGTGCTGTGTGTGTGTGTGTTGGTGCTGTGTGTGTGTGATGGTGCTGTGTGTGTGTGTGTGATGGTGCTGTGTGTGGGTGGTGCTGTGTGTGTGTGTGTTGGTGCTGTGTGTGTGTGTGTTGGTGCTGTGTGTGTGTGTGTTGGTGCTGTGTGTGTGTGTGATGATGCTGTGTGTGTGTGATGGTGCTGTGTGTGTGTGTGAGATGGTGCTGTGTGTGTGTGTGATGATGCTGTGTGTGTGTGTGTGATGGTGCTGTGTGTGATGGTGCTGTGTGTGTGTGTGTTTATGCTGTGTGTGTGTGTGTTGGTGCTGTGTGTGTGTGTGTTGGTGCTGTGTGTGTGTGTGTGTTGGTGCTGTGTGTGTGTGTGTTGGTGCTGTGTGTGTGTGTGTGTTGGTGCTGTGTGTGTGTGTGTGATGGTGCTGTGTGTGTGATGGTGCTGTGTGTGTGTGTGATGGTGCTGTGTGTGTGTGTGTTGGTGCTGTGTGTGTGTGATGGTGCTGTGTGTGTGTGTGTGATGGTGCTGTGTGTGTGTGTGTTGGTGCTGTGTGTGTGTGTGATGGTGCTGTGTGTGTGTGTGTTGGTGCTGTGTGTGGGTGTGTGTGGTGCTGTGTGTGTGTTTGTTGGTGCTGTGTGTGTGTGTTGGTGCTGTGTTTGTGTGTGTTGGTGCTGTGTGTGTGTGTTTTGGTGCTGTGTGTGTGTGGTGGTGCTATGTGTGTGTGTGTGTTGGTGCTGTGTGTGTGTGTGTTGGTGCTGTGTGTGTGTGTGTTGGTGCTGTGTGTGTGTGTGTTGGTGCTGTGTGTGTGTGTTGGTGCTGTGTGTGTGTGTGTTGGTGCTGTGTGTGTGTGTGTTGGTGCTGTGTGTGTGTGTGTTGGTGCTGTGTGTGTGTGTGTGTTGGTGCTGTGTGTATATGTTGGTGCTGTGTGTGTGTGTGTGTTGGTGCTGTGTGTGTGTGTGATGGTGCTGTGTGTGTGTGTGTTGGTGCTGTGTGTGTGTGTGTTGGTGCTGTGTGTGTGTGTGTTGGTGCTGTGTGTGTGTGTTGGTGCTGTGTGTGTGTGTGTTGGTGCTGTGTGTGTGTGTGTGTTGGTGCTGTGTGTGTGTGTGTTGGTGCTGTGTGTTGGTGCTGTGTGTGTGTGTGTTGGTGCTGTGTGTGTGTTGGTGCTGTGTGTGTGTGTTGGTGCTGTGTGTGTGTGTGTTGGTGCTGTGTGTGTGTGTTGGTGCTGTGTGTGTGTTGGTGCTGTGTGTGTGATGGTGCTGTGTGTGTGTGTGTGTTGGTGCTGTGTGTGTGTGTGTTGGTGGTGTGTGTGTGTTGGTGCTGTGTGTGTGTGTGTTGGTGCTGTGTGTGTGTGATGGTGCTGTGTGTGTGTGTGTGATGGTGCTGTGTGTGGGTGGTGCTGTGTGTGTGTGTGTTGGTGCTGTGTGTGTGTGTGTTGGTGCTGTGTGTGTGTGTGTTGGTGCTGTGTGTGTGTGTGATGATGCTGTGTGTGTGTGATGGTGCTGTGTGTGTGTGTGAGATGGTGCTGTGTGTGTGTGTGATGATGCTGTGTGTGTGTGTGTGATGGTGCTGTGTGTGATGGTGCTGTGTGTGTGTGTGTTTATGCTGTGTGTGTGTGTGTTGGTGCTGTGTGTGTGTGTGTTGGTGCTGTGTGTGTGTGTGTGTTGGTGCTGTGTGTGTGTGTGTTGGTGCTGTGTGTGTGTGTGTGTTGGTGCTGTGTGTGTGTGTGTGATGGTGCTGTGTGTGTGATGGTGCTGTGTGTGTGTGTGATGGTGCTGTGTGTGTGTGTGTTGGTGCTGTGTGTGTGTGATGGTGCTGTGTGTGTGTGTGTGATGGTGCTGTGTGTGTGTGTGTTGGTGCTGTGTGTGTGTGTGATGGTGCTGTGTGTGTGTGTGTTGGTGCTGTGTGTGTGTGTGTGTGTGATGGTGCTGTGTGTGTGTGTGTGATGGTGCTGTGTGTGTGTTGGTGCTGTGTGTGTGTGTGTTGGTGCTGTGTGTGTGTGTGTGTGTGTGTTGGTGCTGTGTGTGTGTGATGGTGATGTGTGTGTGTGTGTGATGGTGCTGTGTGTGTGTGTGTTGGTGCTGTGTGTGTGTGTGTTGGTGCTGTGTGTGTGTGTGTGATGGTGCTGTGTGTGTGTGTGTGATGGTGCTGTGTGTGTGTGTGTGTTGGTGCTGTGTGTGTGTGTTGGTGCTGTGTGTGTGTGTGTTGGTGCTGTGTGTGTGTGATGGTGCTGTGTGTGTGTGTGTGTGATGGTGCTGTGTGTGTGTGTTGGTGCTGTGTGTGTGTGTGATGGTTCTGTTTGTGTGTGTTGGTGCTGTGTGTGTGTTGGTGCTGTGTGTGTTGGTGCTGTGTGTGTGTGTTGGTGCTGTGTGTGTGTGTTTTGGTGCTGTGTGTGTGTGTTGGTGCTGTGTGTGTGTGTGTGTTGGTGCTGTGTGTGTGTTACTCCATCAGGGGAGTAACCTGCAGCGCCACACCTATTACCATCATTGGAGGAAAGGGCGGTGATCCAATCTCCGACCCCCAGGAACAGGTTTGCAGATTTGCTGAGCATTTCTGTGAGGTCCTGGGGGAGGGAAAATCTCTCAGCCAGGAAAACATCATGGCACAAAGTGGGGATAACCCTGCTGAGGCTGCGGTGCCTCAAATATTGGAAGAGGTCACCCCCTGTGAGTGGCTGGCTGAGGTACCGGCTGTTGAGGAAGTACTGAGGGCGATCCGGAGTCTGAGACCAGGGAAGGCACCGGGCAGAGATGATCTCCCAGGCGAAATGCTGAGGGAGGGTGGCGTTTGTGCACAGACTGCCCTATATGACATCATAACAACAGTCTGGACCACTGGACGGGTTCCGCAGGACTGGAAGGATGCCCTGGTGGTCCCCCTCTTTAAGAAGGGGGACCGCACAGACTGTAACAACTACAGGGGCATCTCACTCCTCAGTGTGCCGGGTAAGGTCCTGGCAAGGATTATTCAACATCGCCTTGCTAGGCATGCTGAGGAGAGGCTTGCGGAGCCCCAATGTGGTTTCAGGAAAGGGCGGTCCTGCACAGATGCCATATTTTCTGTCCGTCTGCTACAGCAGAGGTGTAGGGAATTCCAAAAAGACCTACATCTCTGCTTTATTGACCTGGTCAAGGCCTATGATACCATCAGTAGGACTGGGCTCTGGGTTGTTCTTCGTGCTTTCGGAGTCCCTGACCCTCTGCTCACGATCATTAAGGACCTTCATGATGGTGAGCGGGCCCGGGTAAAACTACGTGGCCGGGAGTCGGAGCCTTTCCCTGTACACCTTGGGGTGCGACAGGGATGTCCTCTGGCTCCCACATTATTTAACATCTATTTCGACTGCGTAGTTCGTGAAGCCTTCAATAGCTGTACCGGGGGAATTACCATTTGGTACAGATATAATGGGAGGCTGATCGACGCCCGGGTGCGATCAAGGGATGGCTCCCTATTGGTCAACCACGTTATGTATGCCGATGATTTGGTAATAGCTGCTCATTCAGAAGAGGAGTTGGAGACGCTGCTGCTGAGGCTGGAGTGTGCCACTAAGAGGTGGGGCCTTACCATCAGCCCCACCAAAACTAAGCACCTGCCTGGGTATTTTGTACCATCGGGCACTCCGCCCCCACAACTCCCAATCGGTGATGGGGCAGTTGTGGAGAGAGTAGAGAGTTTCCCATACCTGGGCAGTGTGCTCATGACCAGCTCCAGTTTATCAGCAGAGGTCTCACTCCGAATCAGTCGAGCGGCAATATCTTTTCATCGGTTGCGTAACGCTGTGTGGAAGCTACCTGGTCTGTCGCTCCGCACGAAGCTTCAGGTCTTCTCGGCCACGGTCATTCCCTCCCTTCTCTACGCTTGCGAAACGTGGACCCCCCTAGTGGAGCATCTTCGCCGGTTGGAAACATTTAGGCTGGCCTGCCTACGATCCATCCTGGGTTTGACCAGGCTGGATTGTGTGAGGAGCTCACAAGTCCTTGAAAGATCTGGGCAAAGTCCCATCAGTGAGCTCCTCCGGCAGGCAAGGCTGCGTTGGCTGGGTCATGTAGCCCGCATGCCCAGCCACCGCATGCCTAAACAGCTTTTGTTCGGCCGGATCGAGGGGGCTAAACGGGCGCGGCACGGGCTAGAGAAGAGATGGAGTGATGTGGTACAGGAGGACGTGGAGCTGAGTGGACTTGCCGATGACTGGTACCAGCGGTGTCAAGATCGGCCTCAGTGGAGGAGGCTCGTGAAGGACGCTACTGGGCAGTTGGAGGCAGTCGCCCTCCAACAACAACGGAGGGCGGAGGAGCGACGCTCACAACAACGAGCGGAGCGCCGGGTGGCTAAAGCACAGCAAGTTGGCACAGTAGGGGGCACAGGTGGTGCATCAGCCAGTCATCTCGGTCATCTCGGTCAGTCGACCCGTGGCACCTGCTGGGTCTGCCCCGTGACCTCCTGCCAGCGGGCGTTCGACACTTCACGTGGCCTCAAGGTGCACATGGCCTGGCACAAGCGTCGTGGTGACGTCACCGCCACTTAGTGGCGAATGGCGGTTGTTGTTGTTGTGTGTGTGTGTGTTGGTGCTGTGTGTGTGTGTTGGTGCTGTGTGTGTGTGTGTTGGTGCTGTGTGTGTGTGTGTGTTGGTGCTGTGTGTGTGTGTTGGTGCTGTGTGTGTGTGTGATGGTGCTGTGTGTGTGTGTTGGTGCTGTGTGTGTGTGTATGTGATGGTGCTGTGTGTGTGTCTTGGTGCTGTGTGTGTATGTGTGATGGTGCTGTGTGTGTGTGTTGGTGCTGTGTGTGTGTGTGTGATGGTGCTGTGTGTGTTGTGTTGGTGCTGTGTGTGTGTGATGGTGCTGTGTGTGTGTTGGTGCTGTGTGTGTGTGTGTGGTGCTGTGTGTGTTGGTGCTGTGTGTGTGTGTGTTGGTGCTGTGTGTGTGTGTTGGTGCTGTGTGTGTGTGTGTTGGTGCTGTGTGTGTGTGTTGGTGCTGTGTGTGTGTTGGTGCTGTGTGTGTGTGTGTTGGTGCTGTGTGTGTTGGTGCTGTGTGTGTGTGTGTTGGTGCTGTGTGTGTGTGGTGATGTGTGTGTGTGTGTTGGTGCTGTGTGTGTGTGTGTTGGTGCTGTGTGTGTGTGTGTTGGTGCTGTGTGTGTGTGTGTTGGTGCTGTGTGTGTGTATGTGTTGGTGCTGTGTGTGTGTGGTGGTGCTGTGTGTGTGTGTGTGTTGGTGCTGTGTGTGTGTGTGTTGGTGCTGTGTGTGTGTGTTGGTGCTGTGTGTGGGTGTGTGTGGTGCTGTGTGTGTGTGTGTGTGTTGGTGCTGTGTGTGTGTGTTGGTGCTGTGTGTGTGTGTGTTGGTGCTGTGTGTGTGTGTGTTTTGGTGCTGTGTGTGTGTGGTGGTGCTGTGTGTGTGTGTGTTGGTGCTGTGTGTGTGTGTGTTGGTGCTGTGTGTGTGTGTGTTGGTGCTGTGTGTGTGTGTTGGTGCTGTGTGTGTGTGTGTTGGTGCTGTGTGTGTGTGTTGGTGCTGTGTGTGTGTGTGTTGGTGCTGTGTGTGTGTGTTGGTGCTGTGTGTGTGTGTTGGTGCTGTGTGTGTGTGTTGGTGCTGTGTGTGTGTGTGTGTTGGTGCTGTGTGTGTGTGTGTGATGGTGCTGTGTATGTGTGTGTTGGTGCTGTGTGTGTGTGTTGGTGCTGTGTGTGTGTGTGTTGGTGCTGTGTGTGTGTGTGTGTTGGTGCTGTGTGTGTGTGTGTTGGTGCTGTGTGTGTGTGTGTTGGTGCTGTGTGTGTGTGTGTGTTGGTGCTGTGTGTGTGTTGGTGCTGTGTGTTGGTGCTGTGTGTGTGTGTGTTGGTGCTGTGTGTGTGTTGGTGCTGTGTGTGTGTGTGTTGGTGCTGTGTGTGTGTGTGTTGGTGCTGTGTGTGTGTGTGTTGGTGCTGTGTGTGTGTGTGTTGGTGCTGTGTGTGTGTGTTGGTGCTGTGTGTGTGTGTGTTGGTGCTGTGTGTGTGTGTTGGTGCTGTGTGTGTGTGTGTTGGTACTGTGTGTGTGTGTGTGTTGGTGCTGTGTGTGTGTGTGTTGATGCTGTGTGTGTGTGTTGGTGCTGTGTGTGTGTGTTGGTGCTGTGTGTGTGTGTGTTGGTGCTGTGTGTGTGTGTTGGTGCTGTGTGTGTGTGTTGGTGCTGTGTGTGTGTGTGTTGGTGCTGTGTGTGTGTGATGGTGCTGTGTGTGTGTGTGTGTTGGTGCTGTGTGTGTGTGGTGCTGTGTGTGTTGGTGCTGTGTGTGTGTGTGTTGGTGCTGTGTGTGTGTGTGTTGGTGCTGTGTGTGTGTGTTGGTGCTGTGTGTGTGTGTTGGTGCTGTGTGTGTGTGTTGGTGCTGTGTGTGTGTGTGTTGGTGCTGTGTGTGTGTGTGTTGGTGCTGTGTGTGTGTTGGTGCTGTGTGTGTGTGTTGGTGCTGTGTGTGTTGGTGCTGTGTGTGTTGGTGCTGTGTGTGTGTGTGTTGGTGCTGTGTGTGGGTGTGGTGATGTGTGTGTGTGTGTTGGTGCTGTGTGTGTTGGTGCTGTGTGTGTGTGTTGGTGCTGTGTGTGTGTGTGTTGGTGCTGTGTGTGTGTGTGTTGGTGCTGTGTGTGTGTGTGTGTTGGTGCTGTGTGTGTGTGATGGTGCTGTGTATGTGTGTGTTGGTGCTGTGTGTGTGTGTGTTGGTGCTGTGTGTGTGTGTGTTGGTGCTGTGTGTGTGTTGGTGCTGTGTGTGTGTGTTGGTGCTGTGTGTGTGTGTGTGTTGGTGCTGTGTGTGTGTGTGTTGGTGCTGTGTGTTGGTGCTGTGTGTGTGTGTGTTGGTGCTGTGTGTGTGTTGGTGCTGTGTGTGTGTGTTGGTGCTGTGTGTGTGTGTGTGTTGGTGCTGTGTGTGTGTGTGTTGGTGCTGTGTGTGTGTGTGTTGGTGCTGTGTGTGTGTGTTGGTGCTGTGTGTGTGTGTGTTGTTGCTGTGTGTGTGTGTTGGTGCTGTGTGTGTGTGTGTTGGTACTGTGTGTGTGTGTGTTGGTGCTGTGTGTGTGTGTGTTGATGCTGTGTGTGTGTGTTGGTGCTGTGTGTGTGTGTTGGTGCTGTGTGTGTGTTGGTGCTGTGTGTGTGTGTTGGTGCTGTGTGTGTGTGTTGGTGCTGTGTGTGTGTGTGTTGGTGCTGTGTGTGTGTGATGGTGCTGTGTGTGTGTGTGTGTTGGTGCTGTGTGTGTGTGTGTGTGGTGCTGTGTGTGTTGGTGCTGTGTGTGTGTGTTGGTGCTGTGTGTGTGTGTGTTGGTGCTGTGTGTGTGTGTTGGTGCTGTGTGTGTGTGTGTTGGTGCTGTGTGTGTGTGTTGGTGCTGTGTGTGTGTGTGTTGGTGCTGTGTGTGTGTGTGTTGGTGCTGTGTGTGTGTTGGTGCTGTGTGTGTGTGTGTTGGTGCTGTGTGTGTTGGTGCTGTGTGTGTGTGTGTTGGTGCTGTGTGTGTGTGTGGTGATGTGTGTGTGTGTGTTGGTGCTGTGTGTGTGTGTGTGTGTTGGTGCTGTGTGTGTGTGTTGGTGCTGTGTGTGTGTTGGTGCTGTGTGTGTGTGTGTGTTGGTGCTGTGTGTGTGTGTGTTGGTGCTGTGTGTGTGTGGTGGTGCTGTGTGTGTGTGTTGGTGCTGTGTGTGTGTGTGTTGGTGCTGTGTGTGTGTGTTGGTGCTGTGTGTGGGTGTGTGTGGTGCTGTGTGTGTGTGTGTGTTGGTGCTGTGTGTGTGTGTTGGTGCTGTGTGTGTGTGTGTTGTTGCTGTGTGTGTGTGTTTTGGTGCTGTGTGTGTGTGGTGGTGCTATGTGTGTGTGTGTGTTGGTGCTGTGTGTGTGTGTGTTGGTGCTGTGTGTGTGTGTGTTGGTGCTGTGTGTGTGTGTGTTGGTGCTGTGTGTGTGTGTTGGTGCTGTGTGTGTGTGTGTTGGTGCTGTGTGTGTGTGTGTTGGTGCTGTGTGTGTGTGTGTTGGTGCTGTGTGTGTGTGTGTTGGTGCTGTGTGTGTATGTTGGTGCTGTGTGTGTGTGTGTGTTGGTGCTGTGTGTGTGTGTGATGGTGCTGTGTGTGTGTGTGTTGGTGCTGTGTGTGTGTGTGTTGGTGCTGTGTGTGTGTGTGTTGGTGCTGTGTGTGTGTGTTGGTGCTGTGTGTGTGTGTGTTGGTGCTGTGTGTGTGTGTGTTGGTGCTGTGTGTGTGTGTGTGTTGGTGCTGTGTGTGTGTGTGTTGGTGCTGTGTGTTGGTGCTGTGTGTGTGTGTGTTGGTGCTGTGTGTGTGTTGGTGCTGTGTGTGTGTGTGTTGGTGCTGTGTGTGTGTGTTGGTGCTGTGTGTGTGTGTGTTGGTGCTGTGTGTGTGTGTTGGTGCTGTGTGTGTGTGTGTTGGTGCTGTGTGTGTGTGTTGGTGCTGTGTGTGTGTGTGTTGGTGCTGTGTGTGTGTGTGTTGGTGCTGTGTGTGTGTGTTGGTGCTGTGTGTGTGTGTGTTGGTGCTGTGTGTGTTGGTGCTGTGTGTGTGTGTGTTGGTGCTGTGTGTGTGTGTGGTGATGTGTGTGTGTGTGTTGGTGCTGTGTGTGTGTGTGTTGGTGCTGTGTGTGTGTGTTGGTGCTGTGTGTGTGTTGGTGCTGTGTGTGTGTGTGTTGGTGCTGTGTGTGTGTGTGTGTGTGTTGGTGCTGTGTGTGTGTGTGGTGATGTGTGTGTGTGTGTTGGTGCTGTGTGTGTGTGTTGGTGCTGTGTGTGTGTGTTGGTGCTGTGTGTGTGTTGGTGCTGTGTGTGTTGGTGCTGTGTGTGTGTGTGTGTTGGTGCTGTGTGTGTGTGTGTTGGTGCTGTGTGTGTGTGTTGGTGCTGTGTGTGGGTGTGTGTGGTGCTGTGTGTGTGTGTGTTGGTGCTGTGTGTGTGTGTTGGTGCTGTGTGTGTGTGTGTTGGTGCTGTGTGTGTGTGTTTTGGTGCTGTGTGTGTGTGGTGGTGCTGTGTGTGTGTGTGTGTTGGTGCTGTGTGTGTGTGTGTGTTGGTGCTGTGTGTGTGTGTGTTGGTGCTGTGTGTGTGTGTGTTGGTGCTGTGTGTGTGTGTGTGTTGGTGCTGTGTGTGTGTGTGTTGGTGCTGTGTGTGTGTGTGTTGGTGCTGTGTGTGTGTGTTGGTGCTGTGTGTGTGTGTTGGTGCTGTGTGTGTGTGTGTGTTGGTGCTGTGTGTGTGTGTGTGATGGTGCTGTGTGTGTGTGTGTTGGTGCTGTGTGTGTGTTGGTGCTGTGTGTGTGTGTGTTGGTGCTGTGTGTGTGTGTGTGTTGGTGCTGTGTGTGTGTGTGTTGGTGCTGTGTGTGTGTGTGTTGGTGCTGTGTGTGTGTGTGTGTGTTGGTGCTGTGTGTGTGTGTGTGTTGGTGCTGTGTGTTGGTGCTGTGTGTGTGTGTGTTGGTGCTGTGTGTGTGTTGGTGCTGTGTGTGTGTGTGTTGGTGCTGTGTGTGTGTGTTGGTGCTGTGTGTGTGTTGGTGCTGTGTGTGTGTGTGTTGGTGCGGTGTGTGTGTGTGTGTGTTGGTGCTGTGTGTGTGTGTGTTGGTGCTGTGTGTGTGTGTGTGTGGTGCTGTGTGTGTTGGTGCTGTGTGTGTGTGTGTGTTGGTGCTGTGTGTGTGTGTGTTGGTGCTGTGTGTGTGTGTGTTGGTGCTGTGTGTTGGTGCTGTGTGTGTGTGTGTTGGTGCTGTGTGTGTGTTGGTGCTGTGTGTGTGTGTGTTGGTGCTGTGTGTGTGTGTTGGTGCTGTGTGTGTGTGTTGGTGCTGTGTGTGTGTGTTGGTGCTGTGTGTGTGTGTGTTGGTGCTGTGTGTGTGTGTTGGTGCTGTGTGTGTGTGTGTTGGTGCTGTGTGTGTGTGTGTTGGTGCTGTGTGTGTGTGTTGGTGCTGTGTGTGTGTGTGTTGGTGCTGTGTGTGTTGGTGCTGTGTGTGTGTGTGTTGGTGCTGTGTGTGTGTGTGGTGATGTGTGTGTGTGTGTTGGTGCTGTGTGTGTGTGTGTTGGTGCTGTGTGTGTGTGTTGGTGCTGTGTGTGTGTTGGTGCTGTGTGTGTGTGTGTTGGTGCTGTGTGTGTGTGTGTGTGTTGGTGCTGTGTGTGTGTGTGGTGATGTGTGTGTGTGTGTTGGTGCTGTGTGTGTGTGTTGGTGCTGTGTGTGTGTGTTGGTGCTGTGTGTGTGTTGGTGCTGTGTGTGTTGGTGCTGTGTGTGTGTGTGTTGGTGCTGTGTGTGTGTGTGTTGGTGCTGTGTGTGTGTGTTGGTGCTGTGTGTGGGTGTGTGTGGTGCTGTGTGTGTGTGTGTTGGTGCTGTGTGTGTGTGTTGGTGCTGTGTGTGTGTGTGTTGGTGCTGTGTGTGTGTGTTTTGGTGCTGTGTGTGTGTGGTGGTGCTGTGTGTGTGTGTGTGTTGGTGCTGTGTGTGTGTGTGTGTTGGTGCTGTGTGTGTGTGTGTTGGTGCTGTGTGTGTGTGTGTTGGTGCTGTGTGTGTGTGTGTGTTGGTGCTGTGTGTGTGTGTGTTGGTGCTGTGTGTGTGTGTGTTGGTGCTGTGTGTGTGTGTTGGTGCTGTGTGTGTGTGTTGGTGCTGTGTGTGTGTGTGTGTTGGTGCTGTGTGTGTGTGTGATGGTGCTGTGTGTGTGTGTGTTGGTGCTGTGTGTGTGTTGGTGCTGTGTGTGTGTGTGTTGGTGCTGTGTGTGTGTGTGTGTTGGTGCTGTGTGTGTGTGTGTTGGTGCTGTGTGTGTGTGTGTTGGTGCTGTGTGTGTGTGTGTGTGTTGGTGCTGTGTGTGTGTGTGTGTTGGTGCTGTGTGTTGGTGCTGTGTGTGTGTGTGTTGGTGCTGTGTGTGTGTTGGTGCTGTGTGTGTGTGTGTTGGTGCTGTGTGTGTGTGTGTGTTGGTGCTGTGTGTGTGTTGGTGCTGTGTGTGTGTGTGTTGGTGCGGTGTGTGTGTGTGTGTGTTGGTGCTGTGTGTGTGTGTGTTGGTGCTGTGTGTTGGTGCTGTGTGTGTGTGTGTTGGTGCTGTGTGTGTGTTGGTGCTGTGTGTGTGTGTGTTGGTGCTGTGTGTGTGTGTGTTGGTGCTGTGTGTGTGTGTGTTGGTGCTGTGTGTGTGTGTTGGTGCTGTGTGTGTGTGTGTTGGTGCTGTGTGTGTGTGTTGGTGCTGTGTGTGTGTGTGTTGGTGCTGTGTGTGTGTGTGTTGGTGCTGTGTGTGTGTGTGTTGGTGCTGTGTGTGTGTGTTGGTGCTGTGTGTGTGTGTTGGTGCTGCGTGTGTGTGTGTTGGTGCTGTGTGTTGGTGCTGTGTGTGTGTGTGTTGGTGCTGTGTGTGTGTGATGGTGCTGTGTGTGTGTGTGTGATGGTGCTGTGTGTGTGTGTGTGTTGGTGCTGTGTGTGTGTGTGTTGGTGCTGTGTGTGTGTGATGGTGCTGTGTGTGTGTGTGTTGGTGCTGTGTGTGTGTGATGGTGCTGTGTGTGTGTGTGTGATGGTGCTGTGTGTGTGTGTGTTGGTGCTGTGTGTGTGTGTGTGATGGTGCTGTGTGTGTGTGTGTGGTGCTGTGTGTGTGTGTGTTGGTGCTGTGTGTGTGTGTTGGTGCTGTGTGTGTGTGTGTTGGTGCTGTGTGTGTGTGTTTTGGTGCTGTGTGTGTGTGGTGGTGCTGTGTGTGTGTGTGTGTTGGTGCTGTGTGTGTGTGTGTTGGTGCTGTGTGTGTGTGTGTTGGTGCTGTGTGTGTGTGTGTTGGTGCTGTGTGTGTGTGTGTGTTGGTGCTGTGTGTGTGTGTGTTGGTGCTGTGTGTGTGTGTGTTGGTGCTGTGTGTGTGTGTTGGTGCTGTGTGTGTGTGTTGGTGCTGTGTGTGTGTGTGTGTTGGTGCTGTGTGTGTGTGTGATGGTGCTGTGTGTGTGTGTGTTGGTGCTGTGTGTGTGTGTGTTGGTGCTGTGTGTGTGTGTGTGTTGGTGCTGTGTGTGTGTGTATTGGTGCTGTGTGTGTGTGTTGGTGCTGTGTGTGTGTGTGTGTTGGTGCTGTGTGTGTGTGTGTTGGTGCTGTGTGTTGGTGCTGTGTGTGTGTGTGTTGGTGCTGTGTGTGTGTTGGTGCTGTGTGTGTGTGTGTGTGTTGGTGCTGTGTGTGTGTGTTTTGGTGCTGTGTGTGTGTGTTGGTGCTGTGTGTGTGTGTGTTGGTGCTGTGTGTGTGTGTGTGTGTTGGTGCTGTGTGTGTGTGTGTTGGTGCTGTGTGTTGGTGCTGTGTGTGTGTGTGTTGGTGCTGTGTGTGTGTTGGTGCTGTGTGTGTGTGTGTTGCTGCTGTGTGTGTGTGTGTTGGTGCTGTGTGTGTGTGTGTTGGTGCTGTGTGTGTTGGTGCTGTGTGTGTGTGTGTTGGTGCTGTGTGTGTGTGTTGGTGCTGTGTGTGTGTGTGTTGGTGCTGTGTGTGTGTGTGTGTTGGTGCTGTGTGTGTGTGTGTTGGTGCTGTGTGTGTGTGTTGGTGCTGTGTGTGTGTGTTGGTGCTGTGTGTGTGTGTTGGTGCTGTGTGTGTGTGTTGGTGCTGTGTGTGTGTGTGTTGGTGCTGTGTGTGTGTGATGGTGCTGTGTGTGTGTGTGTGTGATGGTGCTGTGTGTGTGTGTGTTGGTGCTGTGTGTGTGTGTGTTGGTGCTGTGTGTGTGTGATGGTGCTGTGTGTGTGTGTGTGATGGTGCTGTGTGTGTGTGTGTTGGTGCTGTGTGTGTGTGTTGGTGCTGTGTGTGTGTGTGTTGGTGTTGTGTGTGTGTGATGGTGCTGTGTGTGTGTGTGTGATGGTGCTGTGTGTGTGTGTGTTGGTGCTGTGTGTGTGTGTTGGTGCTGTGTGTGTGTGTGTTGGTGCTGTGTGTGTGTGTTGGTGCTGTGTGTGTGTGTGTGTTGGTGCTGTGTGTGTGTGTGTTGGTGCTGTGTGTGTGTGTGTGTTGGTGCTGTGTGTGTGTGTTGGTGCTGTGTGTGTGTGTTGGTGCTGTGTGTGTGTGTGTTGGTGCTGTGTGTGTGTGTGTGTGTTGGTGCTGTGTGTGTGTGTTGGTGCTGTGTGTGTGTGTAATGGTGCTGTGTGTGTGTGTTGGTGCTGTGTGTGTGTGTGTGATGGTGCTGTGTGTGTGTGTTGGTGCTGTGTGTGTGTGTGATGGTGCTGTGTGTGTGTGTGTTGGTGCTGTGTGTGTGTGATGGTGCTGTGTGTGTGTGTGTGTTGGTGCTGTGTGTGTGTTGGTGCTGTGTGTGTGTGATGGTGCTGTGTGTGTGTTTTGGTGCTGTGTGTGTGTGTGTTGGTGCTGTGTGTGTGTGATGGTGCTGTGTGTGTGTGTGTGTTGGTGCTGTGTGTGTGTGTGTGTGTTGGTGCTGTGTGTGTGTGTGTGATGGTGCTTTGTGTGTGTGTTGGTGCTGTGTGTGTGTGTTGGTGCTGTGTGTGTGTTGGTGCTGTGTGTGTTGGTGCTGTGTGTGTGATGGTGCTGTGTGTGTGTGTGTTAGTGATGTGTGTGTGTGTTGGTGCTGTGTGTGTGTGTGTGTTGGTGCTGTGTGTGTGTGTGTTGGTGCTGTGTGTGTGTTGGTGCTGTGTGTGTGTGTGTGTTGGTGCTGTGTGTGTGTGATGGTGCTGTGTGTGTGTGTGTGATGGTGCTGTGTGTGTGTGTTGGTGCTGTGTGTGTGTGTTGGTGCTGTGTGTGTTGGTGCTGTGTGTGTGTGTGTGATGGTGCTGTGTGTGTGTGTTGGTGCTGTGTGTGTGTGTGATGGTGCTGTGTGTGTGTGTGTTGGTGCTGTGTGTGTGTGACGGTGCTGTGTGTGTGTGTGTTGGTGCTGTGTGTGTGTTGGTGCTGTGTGTGTGTGATGGTGCTGTGTGTGTGTTTTGGTGCTGTGTGTGTGTGTGTTGGTGCTGTGTGTGTGTGATGGTGCTGTGTGTGTGTGTTGGTGCTGTGTGTGTGTGTGTTGGTGCTGTGTGTGTGTGTGTGTTGGTGCTGTGTGTGTGTGTTGGTGCTGTGTGTGTGTGTTGGTGCTGTGTGTGTGTGTTGGTGCTGTGTGTGTGTGTGTGATGGTGCTGTGTGTGTGTGTTGGTGCTGTGTGTGTGTGTTGGTGCTGTGTGTGTGTTGGTGCTGTGTGTGTTGGTGCTGTGTGTGTGATGGTGCTGTGTGTGTGTGTGTTAGTGCTGTGTGTGTGTGTGTTGGTGCTGTGTGTGTGTGTGTTGGTGCTGTGTGTGTGTGTGTTGGTGCTGTGTGTGTGTTTGTGCTGTGTGTGTGTGTGTTGGTGCTGTGTGTGTGTGATGGTGCTGTGTGTGTGGGTGTGATGGTGCTGTGTGTGTGTGTTGGTGCTGTGTGTGTGTGTGTGATGGTGCTGTGTGTGTGTGTTGGTGCTGTGTGTGTGTGTGTTGGTGCTGTGTGTGTTGGTGCTATGTGTGTGTGTTGGTGCTGTGTGTGTGTGTGTTGTTGCTGTGTGTGTGTGTTGGTGCTGTGTGTGTGTGTTGGTGCTGTGTGTGTGTGTGTGTTGGTGCTGTGTGTGTGTGTTGGTGCTGTGTGTGTGTGTGATGGTGCTGTGTGTGTGTGTTGGTGCTGTGTGTGTGTGTGATGGTGCTGTGTGTGTGTGTTGGTGCTGTGTGTGTGTGTGTGATGGTGCTGTGTGTGTGTGTTGGTGCTGTGTGTGTGTGTGATGGTGCTGTGTGTGTGTGTGTTGGTGCTGTGTGTGTGTGATGGTGCTGTGTGTGTGTGTGTTGGTGCTGTGTGTGTGTGTTGGTGCTGTGTGTGTGTGATGGTGCTGTGTGTGTATGTTGGTGCTGTGTGTGTGTGTGTTGGTGCTGTGTGTGTGTGATGGTGCTGTGTGTGTGTGTTGGTGCTGTGTGTGTGTGTGTGTGTTGGTGCTGTGTGTGTGTGTTGGTGTGTGTGTGTGTTGGTGCTGTGTGTGTGTGTGTTGGTGCTGTGTGTGTGTTGGTGCTGTGTGTGTGTGATGGTGCTGTGTGTGTGTGTGTTGGTGCTGTGTGTGTGTGTTGGTGCTGTGTGTGTTTGTGTGATGGTGCTGTGTGTGTGTGTTGGTGCTGTGTGTGTGTGTTGGTGCTGTGTGTGTGTTGGTGCTGTGTGTGTGTGTGTTGGTGCTGTGTGTGTGTGTGTTGGTGCTGTGTGTGTGATGGTGCTGTGTGTGTGTGTGTTGGTGCTGTGTGTGTGTGTGTTGGTGGTGTGTGTGTGTGTGTTGGTGCTGTGTGTGTGTGTGTGTTGGTGCTGTGTGTGTGTGATGGTGCTGTGTGTGTGTGTGATGGTGCTGTGTGTGGGTGGTGCTGTGTGTGTGTGTGTTGGTGCTGTGTGTGTGTGTGTTGGTGCTGTGTGTGTGTGTGTTGGTGCTGTGTGTGTGTGTGATGGTGCTGTGTGTGTGTGATGGTGCTGTGTGTGTGTGATGGTGCTGTGTGTGTGTGTGATGGTGCTGTGTGTGTGTGTGTGATGGTGCTGTGTGTGATGGTGCTGTGTGTGTGTGTGTGTTTGTGCTGTGTGTGTGTGTGTTGGTGCTGTGTGTGTGTGTGTTGGTGCTGTGTGTGTGTGTGTTGGTGCTGTGTGTGTGTGTGTGTTGGTGCTGTGTGTGTGTGTGTGTTGGTGTTGTGTGTGTGTGTGATGGTGCTGTGTGTGTGTGATGGTGCTGTGTGTGTGTGTGTGATGGTGCTGTGTGTGTGTGTGATGGTGCTGTGTGTGTGTGTGTTGGTGCTGTGTGTGTGTGTTGGTGCTGTGTGTGTGTGTTGGTACTGTGTGTGTGTGTGATGGTGCTGTGTGTGTGTGTGTTGGTGCTGTGTGTGTGTGTTGGTGCTGTGTGTGTGTGTGTTGGTGTTGTGTGTGTGTGTTGGTGCTGTGTGTGTGTGTGTGTGATGGTGCTGTGTGTGTGTGTGTTGGTGCTGTGTGTGTGTGTGTTGGTGCTGTGTGTGTGTTGGTGCTGTGTGTGTTGGTGCTGTGTGTGTGTGTGTTGGTGCTGTGTGTGTGTGTATTTTGTGCTGTGTGTGTGGGTGTTGGTGCTGTGTGGCTGTGTATGTTGGTGTTGTGTGTGTGTGTTGGTGCTGTGTGTGTGTATGTTTGGTGCTGTGTGTGTGTGTTTGTTGGTGCTGTGTGTGTGTGTGTTTTTTTAGTGCTGTGTGTGTGTTCGCTTTAAGTCATGGTCGTTGTTTTTATTGTCTGTGCATGTGTCCGTGTTTGTACAACAATTTTGCAAGCACATGGGTGTTAGTGTGTGGGTGGATCTGTCAAGTTTTAACGAGCTCATACGGTTTGGGACTCGAGCACAGATGTAAGAATCTTAATTATTTACGTGCAGGAAAGAACTGCATAGTTTATACGCAATGAGATGTAGATCTAGTAGCACAATAACTAATTTTGAACAATCATAATAATAGTAATAATGAACACTCAGCTCATGTTCTTGATTTATACATTGGTGAAGAAAAATTGCCAATATTTTGTGGAACGATGGCGGAATTAATCCCTACTCCAGAGTCACAGCCATTTCCAGCGGAATCTCACCTGGGCCCCTCTCTCCCCTCCTCACTCCCCGTCATCACCCCATCCGCCACTGCCTTCGTTCCGTACGCTTCCCGAATGCAGTTCCTCACCCTTGTTCGGCATCTTTAGACGCAGTTGCATTTCGACACAACAGTGTACAAATTCTAACTCTTGTTCTTCGATTTGTTGTTATTATTACACTATGCAACACAATTTTTGTTCCTGGGTAGTTAGTGTTATTTTGCTTATGCCTAAAAAGTATAGAAAATGGCTATTATTCCCCACAAACTTTGCGTTTGTGACCAGGACAGTGATATTTTGAAATGTATCTATTTTCAATGAGAAAACGGGCGAATTTTTGTCTTTTCGTTCACATAAAGTCAGAAAAAAACATGTGAATCAAAATTAACATGTATTTATACTAAAGTAATACAAAAATATACTACAAAAGATTTAGAAATTAGTAATTTTTTGAGATTGACGATTATACTGTAAATCACTTTCAAAAATCAGACCCCAAATGTAGTCTCCCATCATGTTCTCATTATACTGTCCTTGGTAGCGGCGTTTAAATCCAGTATATCGTGGTGGAAGCACTCGCCTTGCTCCTCCGAGTACGCTCCCATGTTCTCCTTGAATTTATCAAGATGAGCATCAAGGATATGGACTTTGAGGCACATCCTACAGCCCATTGTGCTGTAGTTCTTCACCAGAGTCTCAACCAGCTCAACAGTTTTCGACTTGTGATTGCCCAGGAAGCCACAAACCACTGCGACAAAGCTGTTCCAAGCTGCTTTCTCCTTACTAGTAAGCTTCTTGGGAAATTCATTGCACTCCAGGATCTTCTTCATCTGTGGTTTGACGAAAACACCGGTTTTGACCTTTGCCTCAGACAGCTTCAGGAAAAAAGTCTTGAAGGTACTTGAAGGCTGCCGACTCCTTATCTACAGCTCTGACAAAATGTTTCAAAAGGCCCAATTTGATGTACAGTGGTGGCATCAGCACCTTCCGGGGGTCCACTAGTGGCTCTCACTTGACGTTGTTCCTCCCCACAGAGAACTCGGTCCGCTGTGGCCAGTCCCGCCTGTGGCAGTGCACCTTAGTGTCTAAATCTTTTCTAGTCATTTTTGTGTTACTTTAGTGTAAATACATGTTAATTTTTATTCATATGTTATTTTTTTCAGACGTTATGTGAACGAAAAGACACAAATTCGCCTGTTTTCTCATTGAAAATAGGTCAATTTCAAAATATCCCTGTCCTGGTCACAAAAGCAAAGTTTGTGGAGAATAATAGCCATTGTATGTACTTTTGAGGCATAAGCAATTAGGAAATAATACTTACTACCCAGGAACAAAACAAAAAATCTGTTACACAGTGTTATTATTGCAAGCGCCTTTTTTAAAAGGTGGTGTCACGGTGGCGAGATGTTAACTCCCTCGCCTGGTAAGCAGGAGGTTGTGGGTTCAATCCCGACCTCTCTATATTTGGAGTTTGCGTGTTCTCTCCGTGGGTCCTCTAGTTTTTACCTCCAAGCAGTATTTGGCCGCTATACATTTTTCACAAGATAAACCACTTTGTTGAGCAATCAATTGTGGCCATGTCGCTTTATGAAAAATAGCTATGTAGATAAGTTGGCTTTACCTGGTGAAACTTAAATAGCTTATAGTTGATAAAAATGCATGAATCAGGGCCTATTAATTCATAGCATCCACACTTATTATATCTATGGGACTTTTTTGCCAGTATCAAAAATGATGAAAAATAAGAATAGGTTTTAACCTTTATGCACATATTATGCGGCAAGGTTGGTAATATGCAAAAAAAGCCCCAAGATCGGTAACACTTTACGGTACTTAAAATATCTGATACGCAAATCCCCGTGGATGCGCGTGTGGTTTGGCGGAGGAGGAGGAGGAGACACGCTCGGCGTTGACGATGCCGCGGCTGTGAGGAGGGTGTGAACATTGCGGTGGAACGTCCCTGACGCCGCGTCTACGCGATCCCTCGTGTACACAAACACGCTCAAACTTCCGCGCCGTCGCACATTCATCGCGGTAACGTTTCACACCGCTTATTTTGGAGTCGCGATGGCAGCGGTTAACAAATTCACCACCTTAGTCATGAACACTGCAATATAATTGATAAAATATTCATATTTCGCAAGGCTAATGTTTTACCAGTTTTCATTTCCCGCAACTTTAGCAAAGGCCTTTCCCTGCATTGGTATAATGTCGCACTGATTACATACAAAGTGTTTGCCACAATTGAACAACAACACCTTGCTGATCTCGTCAAGGAACATAAATCATCACGCGAACTCCGGTCATCCTCACAGCGGCTTTTGGCTAGACATCAAACAAAGACGGTCACTGCATCGCTCACTTTCGGATGCGCTTCTATGGCCGTCTGGAACGCTCTCCCTTCCAATATTAGGAAGCCACTGGAGCTATGCATTTTAAAATCTAGATGGAAAGTTAATTTATTTAGAACTACTTTTTGTGTTTAGTTTATCGTCCTTTCCCCATACCTCCAATTGGAATGGTTGGCTACATACAGTGCGAAAGAAGGTCAACATACATACGTTCGTCTGTTATTATATAATTTATGTTGCAAGGCCTAAAGGTGGTGTGCTGTCAAGGTTTATGCTTCAATGCTTAAGCATCTTTAAATGTTTTAAAGAGCACATTGCTAATGGTAACTCATTCTTCAATGAAACCTTAGTAACAAGGCATGGGTCTGTCCAGCTTTAGTCGGTTCGATAAGAGCACTGATTTCCATAATAGAGGTTTTTGGGGTTAGATCGTGTAAATATAAATGTGTCGTTAAACCCGCTACCACCCGACACAGCCAATTAGTAAGGTTTGTCACGTAAACAAACCGTTGCAATTCGTCACTAGTACAGCTCTCTGGTGTTTTGGAGAGTAAAACCACAACATTTACAATTCAAGTACCATGTTTGGCCAGTGATTACAATGAGCATCATCTAATTACTGGCGAAACGTCGTACTCGAATTGTAAATGTCATGGGCTTCGTCTCCCAACACACCGGTGTGCTCAAGGAGTAACGAATTGGCGCGATTGTTTACGTGACAACCCTTACTGCATGGCTGTGTCAGGTGGTGTCGGGTTTAACAACATTTATATTTACGCGAGCTCACCCAAAAAAAACCTGTATTATGGATAATATTGGTCGCGAAAGCCTACTGTGTTAAAGAGCACTGTTATCAGTATGTCGCACTGTGTCAGGTCTTAAGTGCCCCACGTGGAATGCCACGAAATCCTGTGTACTCAATAATTGCTGTTTGAAATCCTGTGTACTCAATAATTGCTGTTTGAGTTAGATACATATTTTATATTTCATCTGCTGTCTTACGTTTACAGATAAATAATTGGGAGTTGAACCAAATAAAAGGATCTGGTGTGTCCAAACATCACAAACGTACACAAATGGTCAGCTGATGCTGCAGCGTACGTAGCTGTGCGTGCACGTCCAGAGTGCATTGTGTCAACGTGTTGATTGTGGTCTTGTGGCTCAGGGGTCAGAGCGCTAAGCCAGCAACGCTCAATCTTGATGCCAAGTTCAGTACCGGCGATTACACTAGGCTCCAGCAAGTTGATGACTCTCACGCGACTGACATTGCTCGAGTGGGCACATAGCTTATCTCTGTTGTGGCTAAGCATTTTTCCAAGTAGTTCTGAAAAATTACCTCTAACATGGGGTGAGGTCCTCTTTCTCCACAAACTGACATGATAGCGTCGTCAATTGCTTTGGTAAATGGTAGGCGTGCAAGGGTCTAAAATTTCAGCAGTTAGTTTCGACACTTATGTTCATGATACATGCATTACATCACGAATGTAAATATCAAGTGCTAATGATCGACGCAAGTTATCCAGTTTCATTTTTGCTCACGTGGTGAATATAACGGTACAAAGGAGACAAGCATTAGAAGCAAAACAATCGCAGTGGTAAACATTTTACCAAAAGGGAATCCGTCTTGAGTGAAATCGCAACAGCGAGTCGTGGTGCCGCGCCACGGGGTGAGGTTACGGTACACGGCTCCCTTGTTGTCACCTCCCGTGGCAGATTGAGCAGGAGCGCCTGGACAAGGTGTGGCCCAAGCTGCGGGTCCTGGCCCGGTCTTCGCCCACCGACAAGCACACGCTCGTCAAAGGTATGGGCCTAGCGATGCGCGCAGCCTGCTCCGAGCTTACGCACAGCGACCTCGGTGGCGCGATTTGTCGTGCGAGCGCGGACCTGCGCGCCGTGGTGCCGCTGCCCTTCCTCGGCGTGCAGCCGAGCGATTCTGGTTCTCGGTGCGCTTCTTCCACCGTCCCTCACGAGACGCTCGGCAGCACTGGTCGTGACGGAGCGAGGAGCCGCTCGAACGACTCTGCCGCACTTCTGGACATCTGTGAAAAATAACTTCATAGCTATTCGGATTCCTCCAGTATAAATACATATTATGAATCTTATTCTGTACAACTGCTGCGGTGGCTTTTTCCCTTCTGTTTTGTTTTTTACTTGCGATGGGGGCAATTAATTAATTTAGTACTTGAAAATGAATAATATTTTATTCTAATGTAAAGTTTGGCGCAACTAGCTAAAGGTCACTGTAATTGTTGCTGCAGATTGCAAATGTTAATATACGTTGCCGTACATAACATTGCACAAAATGTATATTCGATGTGCTGCTACAGATTCCAGTTTTGAATTCACTGTGCGGTCGAGTGTGACTGCTGATGCGTGGAGCCGCCCCAGGGGGAACCTGCGTTGAGCCAGGGGGCAGGGTTTAGTATTTAATGTGTGGCTTCCATGCCTCTTGCTAATGCAGCTCACTTACACATCACCCCCCTCCTCACTCTCGGACACATCCCGGGAGCCCAGCGCGCTCACTGCATGTTCATTAGTCAGCCTCCCACCACCGTAGAACCTCTTACGGGAGAGTCCTGCATGTGCCTTTTGGCACACTCATTAATGCTTTTGCGACTATACGTAGGTGGGCATAGTGTACAGTATCCCATCGGTGTTACGAGTAATGGTCAATGCAGTCAGACGGAGGGTGTTACGGGCACGGTGACGCGGTGACGAGTAGCGGTGCAGCTGAGAGAGCCGGTGTAGCTGGCTTTATCGATGCCACAATAATAAGAATAACAATAATACAGGTTTAGCTCATTTGGTATTATTTTTATTTAGTGGCTTGCTTGCCTTTGTCTCTCTTTTGCACTGCTATCGTTTATGTGTTTGTATCGTTTGCTGTTGTAACTCGCTGACCCGCCGGCAACGGACATCTGTGAAAAAGAGCTTCAGAGCTCATCGAATTCCTCCTTCTGCAATTTCAATAAAGGCTCTGATATTGCGAGGTCCTGTGAACATAGATACAGTCCCCAGTAGTTTCAACGTAGGAAGGAGGGGGGGGGCAATGGTGCTGATGTGTGTAATCCCCACTCAGCACTTTTCAGGTAAATTCTTCCAATTTGGACCAAGACGCTGGCACACAATGGGCCCCCTACTCTTGTGAATGGCGTCAGGTGATCTCTTGTGGCCCACAGTAGGCGGCAGCGGAGCTGACGGTTGATTTACACCCGCAGTCATAACTTGCGGGGTACCGTTAGTGGGGTACCGTTAGAGAGGTACCGTTAGCGGGGTACCAATAGCGTGGTACCGTTA